>NW_021166914.1:84784-95762 GCF_900634415.1 Cottoperca gobio | reverse complement strand
AGACATAAATCAGTATCTGACACTGAGGTTGGGCCGTTTAAAAAGTGTCTTCTTGCCAGCAGAACTTTTAATTTTACAGTTTTGGAAGCAATACCTCATCTCATACCTAAGTTCTTCTTATTGAACTAAGTAACGGGTTGATGCACGGTGATGAGGCTCGCAATACTGGGTAAACAAAAACTTAATACGACTTCCTGTCTCACAAATATATTGTTTAATAAAAAAAAAGCTGCTACTGTTGGGCGCAGACTATTTCCAGCAACACAATACACTGCAGTGTGTGTGTTCAGCCAGTGCAACAGTGAAGCTCATTGACTTTAATCGTTTTTGAACAACAATGGAGCTCCAGGCCCGGAGGAAGAGGATATACAGTGTAGTATATATCGCCAGACCTCTCCTTTAATCGCTGGCTGCTGATGGAGGGGTGGAGGGGTGGAGGGGGGGGAGGGTGTCTCCAGTGCACATGTTCCACTGCTATCAGCACAATATCTGACACATACCCAGCAGCGGTATATCTGTACCCAGTGAAGCTCCACTCCAGCGACACAGAGTCAACAACATCTCCTGCCCTTTCTGTTTTGTTTTTTGGAAACAGACTTCCTGCAGCGTGAACAGCGTCACAGAGACTTCTTGTTCCATGAAGCTTCTCCGACCTGCAGCCCTCGACCTGTGCACACAAGGCCCCCAGCAGCGCTCACTGCACCACAGGGCAGGAAACTCACCTGGAGCCCTTCTGTAAACCCGGCAATATTCAAATCGTGATTAGGGCTCGCGTGCCTGTCATCCCCTCTTTCCCTCCTTTTTCTCTACGGCTGATGAACTTGGTTTACTAACTTTAGTGTACTGTGGCTTCAAATGTGCGTCTGTGAATCGTATGAGAATACAGCGCAGTGTTCTGGCAGACAATCAGAGGACTGGGAATGGGCTCTCGGGCAAAAAACAACTTGATTGGGACATCCCTAAATTCTTATTCCTGTGCACACCTGGCATATAATACATGACGACTCTCTCCCTCTCTAATTATGCTACAGAATCACTAATGCTGGATGCAACAGGTCCGGGCCTGCTCTCTGACGTTTGTGGAAAGTCATTTCCAAAATTGTAGGGGAATCAAAAAAGTGGGGCAGGAACACACGAAATGAAAGTCAACACAAACACTCGATGCTCAAATATCTCCCAAAACAAATCTCCTGATAAACATTCAAACTGGGATTTACTTCATTATAAAATGACGTTTGTATTTTTAGCTTGTCCAGTGTGACTTACAAAGAAGCAAGCAGGTAAAGTTTCACTTTGACAGGACACTTGGCTGCTGACAGACTCACTGACAGATTTAGGAATCTAACTTGTGATCACGTAATGAGAAAGTACTCAGTCCAAGTCTTCAGGACGGGACGGGACGGGACGGGACGGGACGGGACGGGACTCTCTTGCCCCTTTGAGGCTTTAAAAAAAAAAAAAAGCCATCAAACTGTCACATCTACAGGTGGCTGAGCGAAGACTTAAGTGTCCGACCACCAGAGCTGCCGTCCAGGCCGAGGCACGGCAGCTCTGCATGCCAGCCTGTCACAGTGTTGCAGGATAATGAAGTGGCGTGCGGTAGCCGGACAGCTGTCGGGATGCTAATTAAGAGACATACATCAGAGGATAGAGGGGAGGGGGGCTGCGGACTGTAATTACTGGCTTAACGATGCAATGCTCTCACAGGCTTAATATAGAGGGAGAAAGAGGAGGTGGAGGTAGAGGAGCCTGTCAATCATAAGCCTGATACAGGGAGGTCCAAGCCTCACAGCTGATTGCGTGGTGCTCGCTCATAGCAATAATTCAGGCCGACACCAGGCGTTTCATACGATGACTTCGTTTGGCTTTCTTTCCATTCTGCTCACTAAATCTTGCCGCCGGGGGTTCATGTGTCAGTATTCTGGAGCAAACCAACGCAGCATTCGCTCGCTAAGGTTATAGGAAATAAATCAGAACGATCACAACAGAGCTGTGTGAACCATTAGATATGAAGGGAAACAGGAGATTAGAAGCATATCTGAGGAGTCAGAAGCAGAGTCCGCTGCCAGGCAGCACGTCAAACAAACACTGTGACCTGAGCGTGAATCCCATTTAGAGCGTGATGTTTATGAAGACACGGAGCAGGATGACAGGGACAGAGGGACAGTTAAGAGATCCTTACCATTGCGTGTGTGCTGTTGTCCCTGTCCCACGCCTCCACCATCACAGTGTACGCTCGCTGAAACAGAGAGGGAGGGGGCAGAGGGTTAGCACAGTGCACACACACACAGAAACTCAGATATGCCACTTCAAGACGTAGACATGCACATGATGTGGAGTTTACACTCAAACTCAGATATGAAGTGCACATGAGCTTTGAGTCATGACTTTCAAAACACACACAACACACACACACACACACACACACACACCACACACACACACACACACACATTTTGCATAAAAGGTGAATAACGATGGGAAAATAAGTCCCGTTCCCCAACTTTGTGACTGATTAGCTTCAGTCTGCTGGAGGGCAGACTGGTTAGCGAGTGAAGAACAAAACATTGCCTGGAACCAGAACATCATATTTCACCCGACGTGTCGGCTTTAATAGAATAATCTGAATAATCCAGTTTTTCTTCGTCACTTCTGGACACTGCATTGGGCTGGTCTGTTCCTACACAGCGAGGTCATGGTGGTCATGTATTGATTTCCAAACGAGGGACATTCGTTATTCCTGCCTTCTCCACGGGGATCTGGTAAACACTCGGTGTGCCTTTTAATTCAAGTGTCAGGGGAGACACTTGATGGGGTCAATACGGTTTGCAGCGTATTGGAGCTGAAATAAAGACCGTCTCAGCGAATGAGCTGTAACAATGAGTGTGCATGTGCACGATGGCTGCACACAGGAACACCGTGAAGATGAGCAACCCTCTGCTTCTAACTGCATGTTCTCAGTGAGTAATGTTTCACCACACACGGTACCTGGTGACACACGTGTCCAGTTTAGTGCAGGGTCATTGCGAGAGATTATTGAACATCGCTTTGAATTCTTATACGCTCTGCTGTGATGCAGTCTCCTGAGGACGTTGCGTGTAGAAGGCGCAGCATGCCTGCACACTATGTCCTACTTCCCAGAGGAGACGGACTCCACCGTCCCACAGCAACAAACTCAAATTGTTTCAGGTGCTATTTTGTTCCTCTTTTTTTTTTCACGGGCATCAGCAAACAAACCAAATGGAGCTCGCTGTCTGTCAACTGCATGGGGCCCGGACGAGCAGCTGTGAGTTCCCATGACCTAAGTCTGACTCAGAGGGACGGAGGGCTGAAGATTACAGGGGAGGGTACAAAGTGGTGCTGGGAGAGATTAGAGACAGAAAACATGAAAACGAAAAGTGCTTTACGGCACTTTAAAGGTGATTTTATGGCACTCCAGATTTCGCTGGTTCACAGTTTGGAGAGACAGAAAAGACCAAATCATGAGTCAGATACGAGTCTGTGCTGTTACTGTTACTGTCGTTGCTTTAGGGTGTATTCACAGCAGGTTTGGAGCTGCCTATTTAAAGGAGACTGTACTCACTTTAAATCTGACTTTCATCAGGTGACAATGGTCACATTCAAAACGTGATGAAGTTAAAGTCAAGAAGTTTCACAAGATCTCACTTGAGAGGGTGCATACAGAGCAGGGTGTTGCAAATAACGATTATTTTCTTTATCAATTCATCTTCAGATTATTTTCTACATTAATAGTTTGGCCTTAAAAATAGTGAAATAGTCCATCCCAGTTTGTGAAAGTCTTTAAACGTCTTGTTTCGAACCCAAAGATATTCAGTGTGATGATGTACAAACTGAGAAAAGCAGGAAATCTCCACATTTTTAAGTCTGAAAACTGCATTCTTGCCATTTTTGCATGAAGTATTATTATAAAAGTAGTCGATGCATCTCTGAAAGAGAGTCGGCTAAAAAGTCAAAAACGACAAAAACAAATAAAAGGAACAAAGAACTAATACATCTGTGCATGAACATGAGAAATGATTATCAAAACAGAAGAATTGTCAGATTCAAAACGGCTGACACGTCTGCATCCTATATGCGTTCTCTGGTCCAGCTCACACGATGAGGTCGCAGCGTGACATCGTGGAGTGTGTGGAGTGTGTATACTCCTCAAAGTGTGTTTCAGGTGCACAACAGAATCTCAAAGCGACGCTCAGATTAGATCCAATCACTAAAAACGTAGAAGCTCGTGACCCTCAGCCTGCGGACGGTGGAGCTGACCAGACTGAGGCTGCTCTGCATCGTCTCCAGGTGACACCGCGTGATTTATGAGCAGCCATAAGTCTGTATGAGTGAAAATAAGGGGACATGATCATAATCAATCTTTCTCTTTGTAATCAATTTTAAATGTCACAGCCGCTGGCTGCAGGACAGATGGGGCTGTCCCACGGCCTCAGAGCAGCCTGACACGAGAGCGTGTGTGTGTGTACATATTTGAGTGTGTGTGACTGAACTGAAGAGTGTCCTTGAAGGACAGGAGCTGGAGGATCAAAGTGTCACGTCCCTGCTGTCTGCGGTGAGACGACCTTATGAGTCGACTGTGTGTGAGCTCTATAAGTGCGTGTGTGTGGGATATGGGTGGGGGGGGGGGTTGTTGGGAGGGTGGGGGACGTGTTGGGAGACACTTGACACCGCCTAACCAATTTTACCGGAGTCAAAGGGATTTGAGCTTTCATTAGGCGAGGAGAAACCCACCCACTCCTCGCCGCCTTCACCTGTTCAATGAATAAATTACGGCTTCAGCGCGGCAGGAACAGCCGCCAGCGCCACACGAGTCTACTGAGAATATTCTGTACAGTCTGGAGTCTATACATGCTAATCAGATTTAATCTGCAGCACTGCTCCCACAAACACTTCCTTTCTTCATTTACTCTGAGAAAACTCTTCATGTTTGACTTTGGAGCGTCTGGCCTACAACGAGCGGCGTCTGTTTTATTAATGATATGCTAATAAAACCATCTCTTCCCCAGGATGCAGTAGGGCGTGGCAATATAAAGATATAGTCTTAGATTTAGGATATCAGAATCTGACAGTCTGCAATTCAATAACGTGATTTCATTTCCTGAATTTACCAGATTGTTCCAGCTGTTCTATATCTGTTATTATTTGGTACGCAGGGTTTTCATAAGAGCTGCAAGAGTTAGTCGAAAGAAGAAAGTGACTCATGTTCACACACACGTAGCGTTGGTGCATCTGCTTCACGTGTGCACTCTTAATGTTGGATGTCCGCACAGACGTCCCTGAGGAACGCCAGCACTGACATGGACACATTACATCATTTCTGTCGTGAGGATCCTCGTCCAGCTCAGGAGAGCTGCAGATTCACACACACACACACACACACACACACACACACCACACACACACACACACACACACACACACACACTTTCTAAAGAGATCCAAGTCAGTCCGACATTTGTGTATAAGTCACAGTTTTTGCCAGTTTCATGTCTCAGGGGTTTGGAGGCTCTTTCATGGTTTGCTTGTATGAAACAGAAGAAGAGTTGGGCAGCGAACATGAAGAAGAACATCTGCAGGACATCCAGGAGTGCCCGTGTTAAACACTCAAGTTAAAAACACGACAATGAGATATCTGGCACACGAGTTTAACACCTTGAGGTGGACTCGAATCACGAGGAATGTTCCTTTAATTGAAAATTCACAGCGGCTTTCTTCCTTTTTTTAAAGAAGATCCTGAGACCCAATTAACAACTTTTCTCGAGTTGTGATCAGAGGGGGGTGTATAAAGCAGCGGCAACACCTGTCACGTCACACCTGTTCGTCTATTGTCATGAATAAAACATGTCGCTCCAGGCAGAGAGGAGCTGGGATGGTTAATTTAGCACATTATTAACAGAACAAGCCCACCGCCCCTCCACCACCACCTCTTCTCTCTAAGGAGGCCTCAGCGCACCAACCCTCCCCCAGGAGGCCTCGTTCAGACAGCAGATCTAATCAAAGCTAATCTAATCAGGTCTTTATACCGAGCTGCAGAAAGGGAAAATGACCCAATTCAATTTTCCCACACCAAGCGCGTGAAAAAGCTATTTCTGCAGCTCCAGGTTACGGGCGGAGAGGGAATTCTGAGAATCTGGGAGAATACCTCTGATTCAGTGACGTTGCTGGAGAAGAAAACAGGACTCTCTATATATAATACGATAAAGATATTGCATCCTTGGTTTTCTAACTCATGAAAGGAATGTTCCCGCTGCACTTGGACTCGGTTCCACCATTTTTGTTTGTTCTTCTTCAAATTAAAAAGGGTGAAACAAGCCAATCGATGTCAGTAAGTCACAGCACTGACAGATACAATCTGATACAACATTGTGCTCGGGTTTCTTTTATTGCCTCCTCGTCAAATCATCTGTAATCAGATGCTGCCCGCAGGGAATGTGGCGGCACAGACTCCTCCTGCACTCCCACTGTCAACACACTACAGTATGTACGGTGTACGTCGACCACAAGGCAGGAGCACAGATGTCCTTATCCCTTTAAAACTCTGCCTTGTATCACAACCACAACCACTCATCATCATCTCCTAAGTCGTAAACTTAGAAGTGCTTCCGAATGAACCCGTCACTGTGATTTATAACAAGGTGATAATTCAGACACCAGCAGAGGAAGACGACAAGGTGGCCGGACGGGGTCAAGAAAACTCAATATTGGGCAGAAAATAGAGAAAATGACATGAAACCAAAACTATAAACTTACTCTGAACCATCGGAACCATTAAAAGTGATTATTTAAGAGAAATATCAGCTCATTATGGCACTGATGAGCAAGAAAAAGCTTCTTTTCTCTTAATAACTTCTAGATATTTGATGCTTTTATACAACAGTTGTCAAAGTGGACTGTCTGTAATACTGTGGACGTGTCTGTGACCAAATGTTTGGCTGAAGCTGATGACTCGATGACAGACAAACACAGACAAGTGGAAGACAAGAGCAGAGAGACGAATTCAGAAGCAGTCATGAGCGTCCTGATTGACATGATGTGGATGTGTGTAGTGTGGTGCCTCT
The DNA here is from genome assembly GCF_900634415.1 of Cottoperca gobio. NCBI lineage: Eukaryota > Metazoa > Chordata > Actinopteri > Perciformes > Bovichtidae > Cottoperca > Cottoperca gobio. The sequence continues at coordinate 88,683 of NW_021166914.1, read as the reverse complement.
TGAGTAAAATGTGTGTAAGGATGGCGGTGCTTTGAAACACAAGGAGGCATCACAGGCGTAAAGACGCGCCTGCGGTGCCTCAGTGGAGAGTCTGGAAAAAGCGAAACAGAGACCAGAACAGCGACCTCTTGTCGTATTCTGAGGCGAGAGGAATCACTTTTTATTCCAGATGTGAACTACTGTAAGTCACTCAACATGATTGGAAGATGATATATTGGGTCCAGACGAGAGAACTGACGTGTGACCACAAAGCAAAGGACGGGCGTCCCAGCAGAGTGTACAAGAATACCGTCAGTTGCTGACATGTGTCCTAAATATGTCTTTCCTCCTCGTCTGCTAACAAACTGGATGCAGCTATAAGTTGCGAGCCCTGTGTGCAGCGAGACGCCAACACCTGAAGCGGCGTGAACACCAGATGCAGCACGTTTGCTCTCTGGAGAGCAGCACAGAGAGGCCTTATATAAACGCACTCAAATCCAGTCCTGACCCGGCGCAGCTGCCCTCCTCTATCTCCGTTTCTCTCTGTTTCCATCTCTCGCTTGGAGCTCTCCGTTTCCCCCCCCCCCCCCTCCGCTCGTCTCGATAACTCAATATGTGGGCACAAAGGGCCGAGGTATAAAGTCATTGTTCCCGCTGAAGGTGCGGTGACAAAAAGGTTAAGGCGGCACTCGTTTCCACAGCGGCCGCTGGGAAAGTGATATTCACGCCGTGGGAAAACCCCGACCGGCTCCTTCGCCGTTGATCCGCCTGATGTGAGGAATAAACGGCTCTCCTGCACACAGCGGCACACATGGATACAACTCTTCATGTCGAGACGAGCTGGAAGACGCAACTGTTGCTTTAACGTGAACTCTTCGGCGGGAGGAGACCCTGTCGTCCACACGGAGGCGTGAACAGGAGACACACAGACGCTCACAGTAAACTAACAGGAAACGTTTATACATGTAGTTCAGTTCATTTACTAGAAGTGTGTTTACGATTGACAAAACAATCTCAACTCAAGGTCGACACACTCGCTTGTTCTGGATCCTTTAAGATTGATTTAACTGCCAAATCAAACCAGCACTTCCCCATCATCCAATCACCACACACACACACACACACACATCACTCATCTAATGGGCATTTGGTGTGTATTCAGAAGTGTGTGAGAGTGTCACAGGGGTTTCTCCATGAAGTGGGAGGTTGGGTAACAGATGTGTTGAGAAACCCTGCTGAACCTTCACCCAACCCCTCTGGAGAGCAGCGTTAGGACACGCTGCACGACATCTCTGTTGACGCAACGTACAGAAGAGTTGTAGTAACACTCAGGGACGCTCTGTTTGGAGGTCTTCAGCACACTAATGCAAAGTCAAATGATGAGTCAGGGTTCCTTCATAGCGTGTTTGCAGCGGTTACTCTTTTTAAAATCAGTTTATTTATTGTTTTCCAGCCACCGCTTCATGCACTACAGATGAATATCAGAGAAGAAGAATTACTGAGATATCCGTCATGCTCAGCGCTGCACAGAAAGTCCCTCTCAAACCAGAGAACGCGCAGTTGGGCGTGCACAATCGACTTTATGAAACTCAGGCCACGGCTCACAACCTGGTGCAGAAGTCCACGGAGCTGCTTCACAGTGCGAGCCAGACACAAAGATCTTTTCCCACCAAAGAAAGCAAACGGTCAGTGTGATCACACCCTCAAAAAGCTAGCAAAACAAGCTAACGCAACTGGAACACGGGAGCCAAACGAGCTAACGCACAAAATATGTAGCTACGGGGTTTTCTCCTGGCAGGTGCTCCGAGAGGGAAGATGGACGAGAGAAACAAGAGAAACAAATACAGCAACAATGGAGGGTTTGGTCATCTGCAAGCTCCAGCTCTCTTTTCATTTCCCCATCCTTCCTCTTTCATAACCTCTCCGTGTCTCTGCGGCGAGGTCCAGCTGAGCGCCGTTAGCCCTGTGAACAACTCCCGGGCGCCTCGTGCTTTAATCGCCAGCGCACACCTCAGTGCTCACAACGCATGCATTTCATTACCTCGGCCTCGCCTAAACACACACATGGAGCCCATTTACACCTATTATTAGCATGTCATCTGTAAGTGGATCTCTGATGTGGACGAGGAGGAAAGCGTGTTAATACATGGTGTAAATGCACACACACACACAACACACCACGCGTTGTAATTGGAGCGCTATCGATTCAGCGAAACCATATCTGGAGGTGGACCGACTGCTCGGATCTCAGCAGGTGTAACAGACGTGAAGAGTTTGAACACCGACAGCAAAATCACAAGCGTACAAACTGATCCGTACATGCCGTACACACACATGCACGCGGAGCTTGGCGGTCATTCAAGAATACACCATGGCTAGGTAAAAAGAAATACTCGCTCGTGATTGGCTGGCAGGTGGCCATTGAAACTGTACACAGGACATCTCAAACATGATATGTTGACATGATAGTTACCTTAAAGAGCAGTTTCCTACAGTCTGGGTGACGATAAGAAAACTATTTATCGTGCAGCCCTGTTGTCACACACATCACATGGTCTTCGTCGGGGTGATGAAGACCATGTGCTAATTCTCTCTTGGCTAAAAAGATCAGGGGAAAAAATTAATAAGTTGAGATTGCATTGTTGAAACCAAACACTTTGACTGTTAGTAACTATACACACACACACACACACAACACACACACACACACACACACACACACACACTCCTCTGAATCAACTCATTCATTCTATGGAGTCTTAAGATTGAACCCTGAAAGGTGCTTTACGTTGTGGGGACACATTATGGGGCTTTTCATCCTCATAATGTAACTGTGAGAACAGATTTATGTCCACACACACACACACACACACACACACACACACAGAAGTACACAATGCTGCCTCTATATATACACACACACACACACACACAAGTACACAATGCTGCCTCTATATATACACAGTCACACATAAAACCAGATCCGGCAGCAGCGTCAACAATCGATCAGCGGGACAGACTGAGCAGCTAATCACACATTTCTACGCCTCCTCACCAGGTCAGCTGACGCGCAGCAGCGACAGCGTGGGAAAGATGAGCAGGCTCGTTCTGACCGCAGTTAACCGAGCGGAGGGACTTTCGACCGCCTCGCCTGGCCGGCACACACGACGTAACGGAGCCCTGCTGTAGGCTTTTCGGCTTATTAAAAGCACACAGAGCAGAGACGGGGTGCAGAGGGAGCAGGACATTTCTTATTTTTACAAAAGAGAAACATGTTCCAGATTCCAATACATGCTTCATGAGACACAACCTCCGGGGGTTTGATGTTCTTTAGTCGTGTGTGCATGAAGAACCAGGAGAACTTCAGCCTTGTTGATCTGTAAAGCAGTTCAATACCTTTCTGGCCGCTGATTAAGTACGTTCAAACCAAAGCCACCGTGCACGAAGATGACTTGTATAATATGCACACAGAAAGTAGACGGTAGCGGATGACAGCTGACTGCATTAGCTCGAGGCCAGTCCCATAAACTGACACGAGGAGTTTAAGTGCACCTGCTGCAGTCTGACAACCTTTAAACCTGCACAGACTTAAAGAACACATTGATTTGCACTCCCAGTATGTGGATGACACATTATCTCAGATTAGGAGAGAGGGGATTAAGCGGTGTGCAGATTCTGCTTCGTTCAGTCTGTTTCTACCTGCCATATAGCCAGGTAGCTAATGCTAACTAGCCGTCTGCAGATTTCATGTGAAGAAGCAACAACAGCAGGAGCAGATACATTCCTGAGCGGACTTTAAACTGGATTGCATGGTTTGATTTAGTTGCAGCATATGGTATCGTTATTACACAACTGTTTTGCATGTGTAGGCCTAAAGTAGGACATTTGAGTCTTTCTTCATTTTGCAGGATCCACCCTGC
>NW_021166914.1:64146-84684 GCF_900634415.1 Cottoperca gobio | reverse complement strand
TAATATATCTTTTTTATTTCTCCCATCTCTCTTTTTTTTCTTTCTTTATATCTCTATAATAAATATAAATGTTTAATTTGACTCAACACATTTCCCCCCAAGATTTAATACTTCTTTTCTTTGTTTTCCAGGTTTTTTGAGACGCCATCAAACGTCCAGCTGTGACGCAGGGTTTGTGATTTATGTGGCTGATAGTTTCAGATAAAGATGCTTGAATGGCTGGAAACAAATGCTCATCATGTTGCTGTTGCAGGTCTGAATAGCTTTAGAATTGGCAGTTGGTGAAAGAAAAGATTAGCCATGACAACAAGGAACAATTATGCATCAGCCAAGCGCTGATGAAACAATACACAGGAATAACTTCCAGATGTTCATCATGTTGAGGCAAAGTTCATTTCTTTACGAGTGTCATATTATATTAAAATAAAGCCAAGTTATTTTCTGTATTAGAACCCCTGACACTGTATTATTACACTAATATCATGAGTCAATCAAATCACTATGCACATGCTAACAAACTCTCCAACATACCTCAACACATGCAAACACACACAAATCCACAGCCCACACCCATCTACACCCACACGTCTACACACACTTCATCCAGACGCCCACACACGGCAGGTGGCAGGTGAGCAGGTGTTTGTTGGCGGGTGGATTTAGTTCCTCTGAGCGGAGGTCAGTGTGTGTGAGCAGCAGCAGCAGCAGGTGCAGCCGCTCTAAACTAAAGGTGTGTGTCTGATAACACTGGAGCCATGATGGTTTACTGCCGTTATCACCAGCAGCGAGCAGGAGGTCGGACACTGAAACCTTTACACCTGTCTGCCTGTCCGTCTGTCTCTCCGTCTGTCTCTTCTCCTCAATGCAATGCAGGCTTGACAAGTTGTAGAGGAAGAACTAGAATTCAAGTATGCATTTGTTGGACTGAGGGAGCTTTCGGAGTCGGCCTACATGCTAAAAGCCAGATCCAAATTCATCTTTAAAGTGGGCTATAACTGGATTGTTATAGGAGGAGAACTCTTTCTCCCATTCTGCTTCACCGCTGTGACTGACAGCAGATGTGTCTCTCACCTCGCTGCAGGTCGGTGGAGGCCGAAGGCTCCGATTTCAACACTAAAACCTCTTAACAAGGACAAAAACACAAAGCAGGTCCCTGTCATCTCACGCAGCAGCATATGGGCCCCGGTTCCCACACACAGCTCCATGTAAACATCTCATTAAGCTCTGCAGGGAGGGGAGGCCTCAGCCATAAACCCCCCTCTCTACAGACAGTGTCAATTAGGACCCGGCTGAGATTGCTGGCTGGACATGCTGCAGGTCCTCTGAAGCTGCAGGTAATCACTGCTAATTAATACCTTGTGTGAACTCTGAAAGCTTTTAAAGAAGGAATGAACGAGGCTCTCTGCGTTCTGCACACCTGAGAAGACACATCAGTGAGCATTAAATATTTACGTGCTGAACATCTAATCACAAGGAATTTATAATGAGTACATAACTGTACATGGACACTCTGAAGTAGAAACAAGAACAGAGTTTCAAAGCAGGTTCAGGTGAAGTGAGAGGTCAAAGGGTCAACTGGGGGGCGGGGGGGGGGGGCTGGAGTCTCAGAGGAGAACAGCATTGAACACAAAGAGGTCTACGAGAGGAAGTGTGAAGGTGTCACATCTTCTGTATCTCACTCCGATCTGAGACTTATCTGCACCTTTGTGTTGTTCGTCCGACCGCCTCTGCAGTGGCAGCAGATAGTGGTGGAAACCACAATGTGCTGTGTGTGAGTGTGTGTGTGTGTGTGAGTGTGTGAGTGTGTGAGTGTGTGAGTGTGTGAGTGTGAATAAACACATTACATTCTTTGATTTCAGCACGTCTTCGAGGTGACTTCACAGGTCGCAGAACGTCTTTGTGGATTGTATTCAAATCTGTGATCATTTCTTCTTCTACAACAAACTTTTACTGATTGATTTAAGGCCGATGTTCTTCAACTCTTATTGATTCCTTTACAGAAAACCAAAAGAATTAAGATTTGATGCTTCTGCACATTATTACACGAGTATTTCATGAGCTTCTCTCATGTTGAATGTTAAAATGTGATTCTGCGAAGTGACTGTAAACGCAGCCATGAAATATAAAGCACTAACACTTCAATACTGTACTTTTACAGCACTAAGTTTACTGTACTTTGCATCTGTGGGGCAGCAGAAGCAGCAACATGTTGGAGCCTAATAAAGACTTCCTGACCTGCAGAATGTCATTCAGTCCAAACACGTTGCATTTGCCTTAATTTTGCTTTGAATTTCTTTTCTTTCCATTTTCTTCTTTTCACTTTGCACAACATCCTCGGTGGGAGGTGGGAGGTGAGCCGTGATGCGGGAGAGGCTTCACTCTTAACCACCATCACCACAACCACAACCAGGAGCGACATGTGTGTGCTTGACTGCATATTTGTGGAGGTGGGCAGGTTTGGCTCACACAAATATGTCTGGTTAAGTTCAGTAGGTGGTACTCACACCGGCTGAATTCACAGGAAACAAGTCCTTTTTCAAGCTTCTGTACTAGAAGAAGACATAAATATCCCCCTGTACTGTAGGTCCACATTGCTGCGTGCATTATCTCTGAGAAGATCTCTCTTTTTCGTTCTCTTCTCATATGGGAGGGTTTGGAAAGTTGCCGCCCTGTTGCTTGATGGAGAACACTGTGAACGCCACTTGCAGTTTGTTGTATTGTATTGAGATGCTATAGAAAGAAATCAGGGCTATGCTCATATCTAAATTATGATTCATGACGCTGACTGTCGGCTCCGGCTGCATTCAGCACAGCACAGGGGGGGAAATGCATATTGTCCCAGAGCAACTGCGCTGTATACGTCTGCGTTTACAGCCTAGTGGTAAATGATTGAGGTGTCCTTTCAAGGCGAAACACACCATTGTTTCGCTAACAATCCACAATCTGACGCAGGAAGTGATACACAGGACACAAATACAATGACCAGCGCGGCTGCGGGTTGCCGACAACAGAACGGCGGCTCAATGGAGCAGTGGGAAAATGTTCCACACACGCAAATACACATACAATACAGACGTGGAAGAGACTCGCAAGCTCGCACACAGACACTGTACAGAAAGACACCACGAAGCAAACCTGCAGCCGAGTCGTGGATGGTCCTGCTCGTAGACACACAGAATGAGAGAAGTAAACAAGGAGTCAATGAGATGATTTAAGGTTGCAGTGATAGATATCCTCAAAACACTTGGCGTTAGCCTCCGTCCAACCTTCCTCCTGGACTTGGACCTGATCCGGCTCTTGTCTTGAGAAAGAGAAAACGCTTTTCCTGCCAGCTTTTTATTCCTTTATTTAGGTGTTCTGTCTTATTTAGAAAAAGGACACAAGAACAATCAGGTGGTGGTCATTGCTGACTAGAAGTTATGATGTAATCTTTCGACGTTTAATTGTGGACGCAGGACAGACGGAGCTGTGCAAAGATAAAATGTCAGAACGATTTGAATCAGGAAATGTCTGAACTCGCAGCAGCTTAAAACTCCATGAGTTTGTCTTTTATGCTTTCTGTGCTGACGATGAGCGACGCCAACAAAGATGAAAGCTAGCGAGCCGGTGTGTCGACAGAAGCCAACGAAGCAATGTTGATTTTATTTTTACAAAGCGATTGCACGATTCCAATATTACTGAAGTCAAGTGGCATTACAGCTAGCTGTTAGCATGCTAACGGCAGTAGATATCTCTGCAACACGTCAACACTGTTGATGGTAGTTTGTTGCTTTAATGTTTTAATTCTGGCACACCTTTAAATGTTGTTAAAGTGAAGCGTTCTTCATATTCTCCAGGCACAGGGAGGTGGGATTTGTCTTTGAGGCTTTCGAGTGAAACCGAGCGAGACGCTCATCAGACCATCAGCACTCAGACTGACCTTCCTCTCTTCACCTCGTGCAGCGACGCTCTCTGTTCTCTGTTTACCGTCAACACAGATAAGAAGCCGCTTCAAACTCTGATTTTTTGTTTATTTGTCTTTTTTCTTTTGTCTCTTTTCTTCTTTGGATAATAAGATCTCCATCGCTTTGAAACTGGACGCAGCAGGAACTCTTAACGCTCGCATGATTCTCTCAAAGTGGGAAAGTGTTTAGTCGTTGCACTTAAAGTGTGTGTTTGTGATGGAAACAAAACAAATGCACTCGTGTCAGGAGTCCTTTCAGTTCTGCTCTCGTGCCTGTGGTAGTCATTTAATTGAATAATTAGATTTCATTTTAAACCAATTAAAGAAACATTCCACCAGTTTTTATCAAACTGCTTTAGAAATGTTCTTGAAATAACCACCTTCCCCGTTTGTTCAAACAAAAAAACATTAAATTGAATTTGTCTCAGCGATGAATTAGATTCTTATGAAACTGCAAATGTATAAAAGGTCTAATATTATGTGTCTGACATGGCCTTGACACCACAGAGCCGCAGAGCGAGGAAAGCAATCTGATAGGAATGCCTCTGGAATTCCCCGGAATCTCCCCCCCCCTCCCCCCCCTTCTCTCCCTCCACATCACGAACGTGAACAGTGATGAGGAGTTTTAACGTGCAGCACAATAGACAAGGGGAGCTATTCTGCGACCATAATGCAAGGAAACGTTACCTCAGTGCAAAAGATCTCAGGACTATTGAGGCCCCCCGTCCTGGAAACAATCAGTGAGGAAGCTGAGGCAGGTGCCCACCTCCTGTGAAAATATCCTACTGTAGAGGGAAGGGCTGGGCGTGTCGCTGTGGACAGCAGCAGCAGGGCAGAGGAGCAATTAAACTGTAAAGCTGCTGCACCACAAATCACTGCACTAAACACCTCGCATGCAAAGTAAACATGCACAGTGAACGCCGTTACAGCAGGAGTTCACTTTATGTAACTCGTTATGCTCTCGTTACGAGTTCTGCATGCCCATTTTTAATTAAGCTAAGATGTTAGCAGTACGATATCTGTGCAGCCCTAAACCAGCACCATCATACTGTGTGTTACAGTCGTTCTGCTCCGCAGGACGCAGTAACCAGAACTTTTGATTGTACATGATGTTACACGTCATGCATGAGTTCTGTATTCGGCTACTCATTATGAAAAAGGGAAGTGTTGTGTCTCCAGTGTTCTGTATGTTACTGCTTTGAGGAGTCACAGAAGGAAGGAACACGAACACGATCACGGTCTCTGGGACGAATAGCTACAAGGTGCAGTCACCAGCATGTGGAGGCCTGCAGTCCTCTCTGATTTACAGTCCTTTCAAATCAGCTGAAAGCAGGCGTGTGGAGTTATAAAATAGTGAAACTGCACAGCGTTACATGATGGATGAGTTACTGCACAGATTCTTTAGATAGATTTGTTCCTGTAATTATTAAGAGCAGTTAACCCGGTTAGATAAGTGTCATGTGACGCCATCAAAAGGTCACACAAATCACAAAAAACACAGATTTTCTCACTTCATGATATCCAGACACTGGTTTCATTTGCTGTCTTCAGACATCCATCTTTGAACCATCTTATTGAGGATATGTTGGGAACTGTTAGCTGTTAGCGACAGCTGACTGTTAGCAACGTTTTCGTGGGAGCTGGCGCTGGTCATCCCGGGGAGAACAGTCTTATCTTAACAAGACATGTAGTAATTATGCAGATGGCAGTAATGTAAGATATCCTCATTCAAAAGTTAATAAAGTAGTTGCTGGACAACGCTGAAGCTAAAGTAAATGTGTCTTCATAGTACTGTGTACTTTTGCTGCCTTATATTCACAGATCTTTACGCACCTTACGTTTGATCCAAACTAAATGCATCAGAGGAGCCTGGCTGAGCTAGAAGATGTCAGAGGATCCACACGCTGGACTTTCAACTTTCAGAGTTCAAGGACCAAAGATTGAATCGCAACTGGATCGAATGTGCTGTGCCGTGTTTTGAGAAAGGTTCTGGTTATTAAAGAGCATTCACTGCTTTGCTGTGAACACCTTTCATCTTGGAAAGACTCATTGGACGGCTACACAACAACAGGATTTAGTGGGATACTGCTTGCTCAGATTACAAGCAACTAATAACAAGGAGTGCCAGGTGGAAGCTAAACTAATTGTTAGCATTGCACCTTTTTTTTTTACTGATACTGTAAAGACAAAACAAGCTCAAAATGGAGCCATTATTTTCCTAACGGATTCCTCTTAAGCTCTCCTCTCTTTGAGGGCCATAATCTACCCGACCACAGATCCACAACACACAGACACACACCGCTACACTTCCTGTCTGTGACATGATATGTGATGACGATCTAGACTACAAACGCTGTGTATCGTTCGATAAATTACAGGGGCATTAGAGGCACAGAACACTGTATTTTCTTTTCTTGTGCGCTGGTTTTTATCCAACATAATGAACGGCTGGGCGTCCCCATGAGGGGCGGCAGGGATCAAAACTCTGCGGCCTCCCGGAGGATTTCCTTTAATGTCTTTGTGCACGTGTGGATTTGATACCCTCCCTGCTTTAAATTAGATCCCACTACATCCATTAGTCACAGAAGCCTGTTAATATGTCTCTTCAGAGGGACGGGACCCCCACATAAAGGTCTATACCAACCTATTGTGACTCGGAATCATTAGGTTGTTATATAGACAGCAGGCATGCCAAGAAGAAAAGGACTTTGAATGTGATTGAGCATTTAACTTATTCCTCCTCTCAAATCCAAATCCACTGCCATCTTTGATTTGTCGTGACAAGGATGCGCAGTATGTCTCTTTTTAGTTTAAGTGAATAAACTATGAAAAGATGAAGACAAAGTTAAAGGGGAAACAGGCAAAAATAGCCGCAAATGATCAAATCATGACAATTACACACACACACACACACACACACACACACACACACACACACACACACACACACACACACACACACACACACACACACACACACACGCACACTGCAGTTCCTTGAGTGTTATTAAATGTAGAAACAGAAGCAGAGAATAGAAACAACCCATGACTAGTTCGACGTAGAGGCAAAATAAAGAAGTCACGTTTGTGTTCCCCCCCCCCCCCCCAACACGAGTCAAAGTAACTGAGTTTCACAAGCTGCACATCACTTTGGGTTATTTGGTCCAACAGCAGCCGAACGCCACAAGTTGCCAGGCAACAGATAAATGACTTCAGCCGCACTGGTTGCTAACTTTAAGTGATTTTCAGCCCAAATTGGCCCAAGTCAACAAATCCAGTAGCCATATACTGGACTAACCCGGCTCACACTTTCCCCTCCCACACTCACTCTTCATTTTTATTCAAAACTACAACACAACACAGATACAGCAGTCAGCATTTGTGAAGGTCAAGAAGCCAAGGCTGTGTGACTACATGTGCTCGTGTGTTTATCGCTGGTCAGGATCTCCAGAGGGTGCAGCAGCATTGTTAATGCACGCTCATTTTGTGTTGCACTGAGTGACAGACGGGCTGGAAAAGTACGTTCCCGGCTTTCTTAGGAAGGTGGCAGCGGGCCGCACTCGGGTGGGTTTAGCTCAAGGAAATGACACTTTCTCCCGCAAGATTTCAATCTGGCGCAGCGCGCTGCCAGGCACAACAATGCGGTGTTGAAAATGGGAGCGGGGCACATTATCCTCCCCGGCCGGTCCGGTTCCGAGCCGAAGGAGTGGTCCGGCTGCCGGGCCTGATAAGCACCTGCTACAAGGCTGTGAGACGGAGGTACAAACTGTTCCGATTAATACTATGAGAGGCACACGCATGATGTCACACACACCAACAAATCCTCCAGGGATGAAATGGCCCAGCTCAGAGAAAAGAGGTGACTCATTTAAAAAGGTGCGGTGCGTGAGAAGCTTCTCAACAGGAGATGCATCCTAGATAGATGAACACGCAAGAGCCACATGTCATATTTCATTTGAATTTCACAGCTACGAGCGAACTAACAAGGGCTCAGTGTGTTAGCAAGCTCTTCTACATCGACAGCAATGACCTCTTCGTGTGGATTCATGTCACATGTTCACCTACAGTCGGAGAGCGAAGGCATCTGCCAAGGCCGCTTGAAAAGTATTGCGTGTATCCGCCCCGGGATCTGGGTCCGCTCCAAAATGGATTGCATGGCTTGAGAAGTGGAATTCAGGCTGAAGCCGTGCTGACAAACAGACAAACTAAACCCGAAAACATAACCACATGGCGAGAGGTAATTATTGGTAGAATCATTTTCTATCTAATGTGTAACACTAACTGAGAATATCACGCTTCTATAATACAGATGTGTCCGAAAAGCAAACAAACAAAGAGATCTCATGTCGGCCGAAGTCCAACATTTAGGTAGTTAATTAAATTCCAGCTTAAACATTTACACAGTTTTATACCCAACGTGGCCAAAGCAACCAGTCAGGGCTGGAGATTACTTATATGTACAAATAATGTTGTCATGCCTTCAAATAGTTCACTTCATATATAGTTATATAGTTCGACGACTTCATTTCACAGGATTTAACTCAAATGCCATCGACTGAAAAATGATGAATTGCAGTTTTTAAAGTGAGAAAGAGTTCACAGAGCCATTAACCCTCAGATCCTAATGACAGAGGGCACAGAGGGCGGGAGACATGTCTGGACATGTGGACGTAGTCCAACAATTGGGCCCCCTTACACACACACACACACACACACACACACACACACACACACCTGTAACTGAGCCTTAGTCCACCACCCATCAGTTGCTCCATCTTTGAGTATTAACTTCTTTATGGTTTATTTTATCCTTTTGAACGGCTACATGGGTGTGGTTTACCACATTAAGGAATACAATGAGTGTTCAATCCCAAGAAAATATTGTTTCAGTTCGGTCGGTTTTCCTTCCTGTGACCACCCCTCTGTTCCTCGGCTACATACTGACATGTACTCCGAGTCCGGTTTGCTAGCGTGGTTAATCAAAATGATGAAATAATTGCTAATGAAAATACTCCAGACCCACTGCGACTACTTATTTAGTTCAGGAAAAGGTTTCAGCCAGTGTTTTGCATGAACGCGCTGAAAGAGCGTCGTGGTTAACTCTGGCGAGACAAGAATTAACGAAGCTCACGTGTGTTTCACGGCAGCGGACAGGCTGGCACGTCTAGTGGAGGAGACATCAGCCACCGTCTATTCCATCCCCGCCACCAAACATATCACAAGTCAACTTGATGAGCGGGTAAGTGTTGAGCAGTTGCGAGCGCTTATGGAGGGTCAAGCTAGCGCTCGTCACAGCTCACGGAAACACTTTTTTGCAGGTTGAGCAAAAATAAAACGTGAACTAATTCACAAAATAGTTAACTATGAATGTGAACTAGTTTATTTTACTCTGTGTGAACTGAACTCTGAGCCTGTTCAGTGTGAACGTGCACAAAACTGGTTTCAGTTAAAATCAGGATTCAGTTTATTGGGGAATAAATATTGTCAATGAAAGTATACTAAGTTTACTCCTATAAAGTATTACTAGGCATGCACATGTTAGTTTGTGTGTTTGTCTACGATTGTCTTTGTGTGTGTGTGTGTGTGTGTGTGTGTGTGTGTGTGTGTGTGTGTGTGTGTGTGTGTGTGTGTGTGTGTGTGTGTGTGTGTGTCGTCCCGCTCCCTGCGTGGCTCACATGAGCTGTGGAGGCCGGACACAGGCGAGCGGCTTCTGACAGGCATTTCAAACCCCTCCTGCCCTCTACACCGTGTGGCCTCGCCGATAATGGGAACCTGATCGGAGGGAGTGCAGAGCGGCCGGCGAGGGGGGGTGTGGGGGGGGGAGTGTGTGGTCCGTCTTTTGTTGGGAACTCTTCAAAGCGCTGGCCCTCCTATTTGTCCACTGGAGCTCTTTGTAACGGTATCCTCCACTGTCATTTTGCCCCTTTTATTTTTAGGCAGGGCTATTATTGCTCCCATACCCCTCACATACCCCGAGGCTTTGTGTGCAGGGACAGGGTCAGGTTTGAACTTTTTTTTTTTTCTTCTTCACCCTGTTCACCCAGAAGCGTCTCTTCTCCCCCTCCTCCACATGTGGTGCGTAGAGAGTAACAGATCACACCGGCGACGGGCGCTCGGCTAATTCCTGGTCTCACTGGGAACACAGGAGGACGTCTGGCTGGTGTGCAGCCCGGCCCGGCGTTGGACCAAACGTCTCCACTCCACCGCTAAATGCTAACGTCCTTCTCGTCTGTCGGCTGTGGGAATAGTCGACGAATCCCCAAAGAGGAGAACGAAATAGCATTACATGGAAATGATCTGTATTGGTTTATGGAATAATTGAAAGACATGGAGCAAACACAAAGTTTGGCCACAAACTTAAGATACCGTACGACAACTATTACTTCAGGGCTGCTTTTCATAGAGTTTGGACATGATTTTTTAATGTGGTAATCTGGGGATTTATAATTATCCTTTCATAAAGTTGGGAGATTTAAAGGAGACACATCTAATACAGAACATACGCTATGAACTTGGCGGATAATGCGAGCTGGCGTTCATGGCTTGATGACTGCCAAAATTTCATTTCTGATATTTTGATTGCAATTATTTATGCTGTGGCAACAAGTCACTGCATGCAGTTTTGAGAAGCCTTGGGAGTAACTGGGGTCTGATTAATCAGATAGAAGCCAGAATGCAATAATGACACAGGAGCAGTACTCCTACGCTAGAACACTATCCTGCTCCAGGTTCACTGTTCATTTAACTAAACACGCATTTGTTTAAGCACATGCAACTGAAATATTAATGCTTTTAAAAACAGATTTTAAGCCAAGATTCAAACCTCTATATCACAGGTTTCCTGACATTCGCTGATCATTCGATCATAGACTGCATAAAAGAAGTGTCTGTAGCACCGTGAGGTCTCCCATTGGTTTGTGGACCACCGTTCTGCAGCCTTGAGTTTGGCATTTTGGCCGTCGCCATCTTGGTTTGTTGCAACCAGAAGTGACACGAGAGGGTGGAACTAAGTACAACTAAACGCTGAACAAGACATTTTTAGGCGATCAAAATGTTACAATTAACATTTATGAAGTGAAAACACACTGTGGAAAACACCCAAACCAAATAACCCCATGTTAGCGCCGCCCTAAAGTATAAATGGGACCATAATCTACTAAAAGTACACCATGCTGTGTTGAACAACACCTGAAACTAGCGATTAAGACAATAAACTTATTAGGAAAATGTTCCGCGAGGTAAATCAAGTGAGAAGACGGGTCATTTTCTCATAGACTTCTATACAATTAGACCTTTTTTTGTAACCAGTGGAGTCGCCCACTGCAGGATCATTCGAGCCAATAGAGAACACCAACACTGGCAGTAGCATCATCCACAACAACCAGCTAGACGTTGTTCACAGTTCATGTTCTGTTTTATTCCCCTAAGATGACGATAACGTACCACGTGATCGTAGTCGTATCGGTCAAGTAGACCCACAAGACTTATATGTTAAAGGTTTTTAACAAATTTAGAGTGGAGTGTACAAGCACTTGAAGTTTGGACTGAGAGCAACAACAGGGAAGCAGATGGGACGTTTGTAGAAGCGGGACAACAGAGTTTTTGGGGACACCGTGACAGATGCGTCGTAAGGGACAGAGCCCTACAGTCCCGGCCAGGCTGCCTGTTCGTCTTTGTGGTTGCCAGCCTGCTCACTTTCCAGTCTGTTTGTGTCCACTTCCTGACCCTGTGGTGCAGCAGTGCATGCCACCCCCTCCTCACGTCACCCTGTTCCCCTGTAATATCTGACATGAGTAGATGAATAATAGATCAGAGGCTTTAGCTGGCCTGTAACTCTACCCGAGTCACAGGACAGGAGGCAGGCCAGCGGCTTCAGCCAACAGGGGACACCTGACCGCAGCAGAATAGCCATTCAGTGTGACCGTTGATGAGTAAAAGCTGTATTATTACCACCAGTCAAACACCATGTGGCTGATATGAACGCTTAACTGGCTGCTGCCTACAACTGGAGCCTCAGTGTGCGTCCAGCTGCTCGGCTGCACACAGCTGTGGAGGGAGAGCGATGTGTGTGATCTGCTGGCTGTTGGGAGTTTGGAACTGCGAGTTCAGACTGTGTGTGTGAGGTATCTGTTGTCATTTGACCTTCTGTGACATTGACATTCAAGGTCCTCTTACTATGTTTTTTTGAACCGCACAGTCTGATAGTGACGAAGATTGGACACCAAAGGCCATATAAACAAAAACAAAACGACCACCTGCTGTCACGTGACTAGAGCTCCATATTTAGGTCACAGGAAGACAACGGCGCAAACTCAATCTGCTGGTGAAGACCATGAGATGCGACTGAAAGCCTAAGAAAAAAGCTACTTTTCAATATAAGAGAATAAACTCTACGTTCTTTGTCTTTTATAGTAAATATGGATAAGAAACACAAATGTGTTGTCTCAAACTTCTCACACGAACGACAGAATAGCTTGAAAACGTTCCTGCAATGTTTCAACCACTAGCTATTATAATGATGACTCAGGCTTACTTGAAAATGTGCAGAAACCACGCGGCAGTCCAAAACAAATTAATTAACAGAAGCACAATATACAATGTCACATAATATACTGTATGGATTAAGGCTGGACTTTAGATTCTGTGTTTAACTAACAGCAGTATGGTGTAGGCTAAGGCCAAACAAAGCACACAGTTTTAATGCAATAATACATTAAATCCAATCACAATGTGAGCCAGAGCACCTCCAGATTATTTGCATTCACATGGATTCTTTGCATTCTTTGTAATCCAGATAAGATATCCAGTTATAAATATGTTGATACCAGATGTAAACGGGGTCTATTTGAGCAGTAAAACCAAAACAACGAGCTAAGGAGGTTTAAAAAAATAAAAAGCTCTGTAAAGTTGGTGATAATTTCCTCTCACATTATACAGTCATTTGATTTAATGTTAATAAAAATCTTGATAAATGAAGCATTAATACACGAAAAGAAGAAGAAGAAGAAGAAGAAGAAGAAGAAGAAGAAGAAGAAGAAGAAGAAGAAGAAGAAGTCTTTGCTGGACTCGGAGGAGAAATATTAGCCGGCCTTGAGTTGAATAAAGAGTCTATTACAACAGAGCCCAATCAACACAGTGCATCTGATTCACACATTGACCAGAGAATAATGCAGCACGCAGCGGAGAGGGCACACACACACACACACACACAAGTACACAAACACAAAAACACACACACGCCAGCCTCTCCTGAGAGGATCGGGTTTCCTTCTGTGTCCAGTGGCTTATTAAACATTAAGCTCCACAGCTTCCCTACAGGAGGGGGAAAAAGGCCTCCCCCACCTCCCTGCCTCCCCTCTCTCATTACAGCTGTTGAGGTATGAGACAACAGAAGCACGGACGCAACAATGGAGCCGGAGGCCGATAGCCAATCAGTACGGTCGCTGTAGCGTTCGCCCGGCGACAGCAGGTAGGCCTGAGTGGGTGAGATTAACACTGTTGTTCTTTTTCACAGAGTAACGGACATTCTGCTTTTCTTGTGCTGGTCAACAGTAGAGAGGTGGATAAGGTTGTACAGTTTATACTCTAGTGTGTATCCTGTACACACACACACACACACACACACACACACACACACACACACACACACACACACACACACACACACACACACACACACACACTGATTAATTACAGGAGAATATTTTCTGGTTTCTTCTATGATTGTAAACTGAACAGATTTGGGTTTTGGATGGTTGGTCGGACAAAACAAGCTATTTTAAATATGTTTAATTGAATTGTGAGACATATTACCAGCCATGTTTACTATTTTAGACCAAACAATGAACTGAAAATGAAAGATAGTAGTACAAATCCTTCATAACACAGTTCCCTAACCTCCCCGAGCCCACTGGCCCAACAGTGTATCAAGTACAAACTTGTTCAACCCCGTAGAATAAAACAGAAACTACTGTTGATGTAAAGTAAGAGATTTAACATTTCTCGTTTTATTATTATTGTAACTGTGTTTTAAAAAAGGTCGATACAAGTAAGCGTTATTATTCTCCGTGCAGCAGCTCTGAGGGGGTTTCTCAGCTTCCCAGCTTCTCAGGTGTTGTGGCGACACTCCCTCAAGTGTGTGTGGTTGGTAGTTTGACACCTGATACCTGACAACAAGCAAGCGGGCTGTGTGTGTGTGTGTGTGTGTGTGTGTGTGTGTGTGTGTGTGTGTGTGTGTGTGGATTCACACAGGCTGAATAAAGTTAAACACTAATCAGCTTCATGTGACTTTGGCCTAGACACCAGCGCCACCTGCTGGCGGCAGCAGCACAAAAAGATAATTAAATAAATGATATATATATAATTTATTTTATATATATATATATATATATATATATATATATATATATTATATATATATAAAATAAATTATATATATAATATATATATATATATTATATTATATATTATATAATATAATATATATATATATATATATAAAATAAATTATATATATATAATATATATATATATATATATATTATATTATATATTATATATATTATATAATATAATATATATATATATATATATAATATAATATAATATATATATATATGGTTAAAACCACACCTCAATCAAACCTTAAAGAGCGGTGCAGGAGGAAGAGCATGCACACTCCCTGGATTATTAAAGAAAAGTGAAATATGAAACGACCGATCACTGAATCTCGTCCTGACATTAAACGTAAAATCTTCTCACACGAGGCCTCGACATCACGAACCCTTCAGAGCTCACGTTAAGCTGTAAAACTGCTACGGAGCCTCGGTTCACTTCAACACTCTCAGCCATCATGTGACTCTGATCTTCATCCTCGACACATCAATTCCTGGAAACTTCTTCTTCTTCCTCCTCCCCCTCCTCCTCCTCTTCTGCAGCTTCCGACGAGCATCAAAGAAACCAGTCATCTCTCCTATTTCCTGTCTAGTCACAGCATCCTTCATCCTAACAGTTAAGGCAGGTACTGGTAATGCATTAGTGGGCTGCAGACAGGGTGGCAGACACTTGAATGATCTAATTAGCAGTCATATTGGATTAGTCTGACTCACAAGGGGAGAAGAGACGAGACAAGCCTCATTCAGGGCCCCTCAGCGTCCTCTTGAATCATAGTTTGGAGTCTTTGCGCGGATATTCAAGATTAAGCGACCACTTTCTCTCTCTGAAGAGCAAATAAGATGAGTGAAAAAGGAAAGAGTAGCCCAACATTACAGCCGAAACAGTGTAATCCCTCCATTAGGGAGACACTTATTCTAATTAAATCTGTGATATAGTTTGTGAATTATTGTGAAGATGTACGAGTTGCTCTGTTCCCTAAAGAAATGTGCCTGGTGGTGATTACCAACAGAGCACACACTGCAGGGCCACAGACCCCGAGGGGCTGAAAAGACCCACAATTATCTGTGTTGCAATTACTTTGTTGCCATTGATTAATTACACATGTTTGTGGTAAAAATGCACCATTAAAACTGAACTGGTAAGAGACTCAAAGTCACAAAATGCAGAAACGTGGTTCTATGGATGGAAATGTAAAACTGCGTTGATCCACAACTTTTGGTCCAGATTGAAATACAAGATTCTCAAACCTTCTTATACAAATTCAAGGACGTTTCAAGGCTTAATTCCCTTAAATTCAAGGAGCCAACAGGTCTTGGTTTGAGAACCTATGACGCAACTGCGGTAAACACACGGGAACAGGAAGTAAAAACAAATATCAAAAGAACGTCACTTTCTATTGTTGCTCAAAACATGTAAATTCAAACACTTTCAATGACAGTATAGTAGCCTAGTTGTTAAGATATTTCAAATATCTCAACGACTAGGCTACTGTTGAATGGACTGCCATGACATTTTGAAGAGATATTCAACGTGAAAAGGATAAAAATCACTTTAATGATGCTGACTTTCTATATAGCAGCATCATCGGGTCAATCTTTTGGTTAATGCCCATATAGATACCTGCTTTTTGCCCAAAAGCCACGTTTAATTTAATTAAAAAAGTTGAACATCAATAGGTATCCTTGCATGTATTAAATGCATAATTACACAGTCCTATCTATCTATATAGGTACAGTACACATGTTACCTATTAATGCTCAGGATTCATTATACAGCATAACTTAAAAACAATACAAACATTATGAGTTCTCCCAAACACTAATCACACTAATTCTCATTTCATATTCTCAGTTTCAAATACTGACTTCTGCAAAAACTGCATTCTTCTCATTGATATTTGTACAATCTTGATAATAAATTAACTTATCATACCGAGTTTTTTGTTTTGTTAGGCTACTGTTTGAAACTGTTAATTCACTGTAAAACTCTTGCATGTTGTTTAAAGCTCAGATGTGCAGAGACAGGAACAGTCAAAATAAGTATTTAACTCACGTTATTGCTGTGATGTTCTGCACCTCTCTCCATCTGCTGCTAGCATAATTAGCATAATTAGCATCACTGCAACCAGCTCCTGTCTGTTTACTTAGATAATGTTTTTAACTTTGTATTGTTGGTTGTGTAGTATGGCAGCTTCACTATTCATTTATTCTCCTCGTTTCCTCAGTAGCTTGACAGTCACCACATTTACATACTTTATATTAATCAGACGACATCACCTGCACCTGTGTTTTCTTCGCGGGACCTCGGGGGTGCAATGCCATGTTTGACCGCACAGGCTGGATGATATTTACCATGCGTTACAAAGGGGGCGCTGTTTCCCACCTTTGAGGAAACTCACTTAAAAGTGGAGCTGATAGTGTTTACATAAAAACAAGAGATAAATAGTGTATTTAATTTTATGTGACAAAGAAAACTATAAGGTCTTATTATTAAGATACACCTTTATTGATTCACATACATCTTATCTTATTATTTATATGAAAAGGATTTGTTTATCATTTTTGAAAATGTATTCTTAAACTCTTTAAAATGTGGAAACAATAAGTTTTCTATTAATCTTAAAACATCAACTATTTGACAAATGTCAAATATATGGCAGCTAGGTTTACCTGGCAATTATAGAAAAAAAACACAACAACCAAGATACATATAACAACATATATATAAAGTATATTAAACAACACAACTGCCCTAGATGAAATTAAAAATGATCCAAGCTTAAGAAGAATACCCTTTCTTAGTTTCAGTATTACTAAAATATATTCGTCCTTCTATTTTCTGAAACCACTTAACCACTTGTGATATATACAGTGATCATAACATCTAAGTAAAGATGTATACAATACAAGTATTGACATTTGCTATACATTACCATTAAGTTTGTTTTTAGCTGCAACTCTATATCTCTCTCAGTCCGTCTGTCGGTCGACAAAGAATGTCTTAAATCTTTACTCAGCGTGGTCAACACAACAGATGATCAGAGGAGCAGCGTTTTTACCCCCCTGATTAAGACAGGGACCGAAGAACGGGAGGAGTTTTTCAGTAAAGGAGCAGCCAGTAAAGGTGTAGATAAGACTTGCAGCATCAACGTCATAAAAGCTGACCAGACCATCCTCATAATCTACAAACACCCCCACCTTCTCGGGCTTCGACTTCAGAGAGAGAGCGACACAGTTCTCAGTATTTGCAGAGTAGACATTTTCGTTCAACAACCATATTGTCCAGTAACCATTCAGAGAGTTAATAGTGATCATCCCTTTTCTGTTGACTGACTCTCTGGCAACTCCTAAACCCCAATCAGACTTCCCTTTAACCTGAACCTCAAAGTAAAATCTTCCTGAAGAAACGATCTGCTTCCCTAAGACGCAGACAGCGATAGAAAACCTATTTGGTTTATCTGGAAGATTCTTCTTGACAAGACCGTGATGGACTTTTTTCCCATTGTCAGACAGGGTGAGGTGGGGATGTGCCGTGTCAGGATCGAGTGTGACGTCCACTGCAGACTGCTGGACCGTCTTCAGCTCAGCCTCTGTGAGCAGCTTCACCTCATTTTTGAGAATGTCCACCAACTGAGCAACACCTGTCCTCACGTTCCCCTTATATGAAGGTGGATGAACTCTGACCTCTGTCCAGTCTTTGGTTGGGGGAGCAGCGTTTAGGGATGGGAAGTTTTGGACGAAGTTAAGGTGGTCTTCTGAGTGTGAGAGCTGCTCCAGCTCGGTGCTTCTCTTCTTCAGCTCAGAGATCTCCTGTTCCAGCTCTTTGATGAAGCTTTCAGCCTGCTTCTCTGTCATTCTGTGCTTTCCTTCAGTAGTGTTAATGACTTTGGCCTGGTTTCTCTCAATAGCCTCCTTCAGCTTGGTAAAGATAATAACACCAGCTGCTATCTCTCTGTCTGCATTTTCCCTGCTGACCTTGACTGAATGTTTCAACTTTTGTATCTTCAGTCGTCTCTTCTGGATCATCTGCTGAAGTTCAGCCTCTGTCTTCTCGACCTCAGCCTTCTTTCTTTCATATTCTTCTTTAAGAGGAACAACATCATATGTCTTGTGGTCTAAAATGGCGCAGAGCATGCAGACACATGTCTGGTCGGTCTTACAGAACAGCTCCAGCAGTTTATCGTGCTTCGTACACATTCTGCTTTCCAGGTTCTGCACAGGGTCGATCAGCTGATGTCTTTTTAAGGCTGACATTGTCAGATGAGGCTCCAGGTGAGTCTCGCAGTAGGAGACGAGACACACCAGGCAGGACTTCAGGGCCTTCAGTCTGGTTCCAGCGCAGATGTCACAGGGAACGTCTCCTGGTTTAGCAGCTTGTCGCTCTGAGCTGCTGCTGCTCGCCGTCTGTCGAGCCGACTGTCTAAAGTGAGCGACCATCTCAGAGACGAAAGTGTTGACCTGCAGCTCAGGTTGGGTGTTGAAAATGGTTTTACAGTTGGGACACTCACAAGGGACATTAATATCCCAGTGTTCAGTGATACAGTGTTTGCAGAAGTTGTGTCCACATGGTGTGCTGACTGGATGAGTGAACACATCCAGACAGATGGAGCACAGGAACTGGTATTCAGAGAGGGAACTGCTGGCAGCAGACATATCTACACAGTAAGAACAGTGATAAGTATAAATACAGAAGTCTTAAATATCTGTATAACAGATATTTAAGTATGATTACAATGCTGTGAGACAATTGTGTATTCTATAGCTACATTGCAAATACGTAAGTTTAATTTTGACACGATTCATTTTTAAATGAGACAAGTGGCACACCCTGTGTGAGCACACTTACAGTACGGTGTGTGTTAATGCCGTTGTTTTACACACAGTACATATGTTCAGCTGTACTCACCAGTGTGCAGAGACTCTGCTGTGTACGTGAAGAACCCTGTGAAGCTTCTCTACCGTCATTCATCAAAAGAAACAACAAGACGCGTCTCAACTGCAGTTTGTTTTTACTAACTTTCTGTTTCCTCTCAGGGCTCTTCCGTTGAAGCTCACCTGACAAGCTTTTACTCCGCCTCTTTTCTCAGCTTTTTTGTTTTTTTTATGCTTTCTCACGGCCAGGTGATTGTGACACACCTTTGGCTTTATGAGTAATAGTATATCCCAGTAAGCCATGACAGTGAGCCAGCTTTAACAATACAGCTCCACGTAGTCATTACCTTTATTATTTCAGTAACAGTACAGTATTATTACAATTTACACTGATAAGGTTTCCCCCTATATAATTATTTCTTTAAGAATTATCCATTTTTGTTGCATAAATCTCAAATTTCCCAACAAAACGTAACATTTCCAGCTACATTTCCACACAACATGCTAACATCAGCTTTGTGCACTCGTTGTCAAAATGTCAACTATCACAAGGAGAGATACGAAAGTAAACTCAAAGCTCATTGTGCATCACTGAGGGATTTCTTTGTCTATCTGTTTTTGCAACTGCATTTTCTTTTTAGACACCAGTTTGTGATTTTGATGATTGTATTTTAAATCCTGTATTTGCTGTTTTGCGAACTGGAAACACCATTTTGATATTTGTGTCATGTATTGTGTGTTAATACGACAGAGAAACATCGTAGGGAAAAGATCAGGGTCGCAAAACCTCTCAACTTAATAGTTCCTCCTCACTGTATCCAACACACACACACACACACACACACACACACACACACACACACACACACACACACACACTTTGGGCAGCGATTACCATGTAAATGACACAAACTACCACATACACCCAGACTGTCACCGCGAGTGAAAATCACTATCACACACATTTGTTGAAAATATAGCACTTGTTAAGCTAGGAATGACACACACACACACACACACACACACACACCTGCAAATGATCATACAGCGCCACATTAATAATGTATAAGGAGGAAAATGATCTCTCTCCTAGCAGAGAAAGGGTTATTAGTGTTTTTTAATTAATTGGTGTTTCTGCAGCCTGAGGAGGTGCTTGAGTGCTTCTGATACACACACACACACTAAGGGAGGAGGAGGGAGAGTGGAGCCTTTTCTTCAGGCTCTTCCTCTTTGTTCCTCTCCCCCCTTACTCCCTCCTCCAATTTTGTCTCCCCCTTCCTTTCTCTACTTGACCTTCCCAGCCATCCCCTCCTCCCCCCCTCCTCCCCC
>NW_021166914.1:0-64121 GCF_900634415.1 Cottoperca gobio | reverse complement strand
TGCGGCGTAACGTCCACATTTGTTGAATAGCTTAGGAATTATAGCCTGATTTTAAAGTCCCTCACATTTGTGAACAGTGCAACGCGACAATGTCAGGGCTACAGTTCCTACACTGCACATCTTCAGATTATAGCTAAGGAGCCAACTCTTAAACCTCATAACATTGTTTAATTTCCAATGTGCATGAGCAAAGAGACTAAAGCGATGCATACCACATCGGCTGCAAACTTTGGCAATATTTATATTTTGAGAAATCCATAACACTTAAGATTCCAAGCAAAGCTTTGCAGGCGAGTGTAGCAGGACTCAACGGTGAGGGTCAGTTAAAGGTTTACACGTACCTCCAGATTTAGCACCAGTTACCCTCCACTCAGCAGCAAACTGCCAGCAGCTTGTCGGTTATTAAATTAGAGATTAAACTTTGCTGATCCTTGTGGAGGAAAGAGTTGTTGCAGCAGCATAAAAAGAGGATTCAACAGGGAGAAGAAACTAGAATAGCAGCACACAAATAGAATGTAAAATAAGCAGGAAAACAGAATACAAACGATTTGAGGCTTATGTAAACATATTCTGCGGAGACTTTCAATATGCTAAGTAGGCTGCGAGAGTGGGAAGTATATGGACGACTAATATTTATGGATTTGCCTACATACGTTCCTGCTCAGTTCTACCTGTCCTGAGAATATTAACAGTGAAGGAGAACACATGAAGCTTTGTGTTGTTGGTTATTAGTCCGCTTCTTTCCCTTTGCCCTTGTTAGCACAGATTGTAAAATGTAAGACCTTGTTAACCATCAATTGGAAGAGAGGGAAATGAAAGTGAAAGGCACCCATCACCCCCCCTTTCCCCTCCCAGCTGGCTTTAAATAAGTCTAACAGTGACCAGTAAGAGATGAGAAAGCATTTTCTTTCTCTCCAACAATCGATTCAGGCTGTTTTAAAGGTTTTACATGAATATGCATCTGACCTCTCCGCTGCACAACGATTGTATCTGTGCTGGAGGAATTTTAATTTAGTTTATTGTCATTCTGCTAGATTCTGAATCATCACTATGCTGCAAAAAAAAAACCCCACAACTAATAAATCTATAGCAGCAGGATCTCTGGGTTTCATAAGACCTTCTCCCTCCAGTCAGAAAACAATGGCACTATCAACATTCATATTCCAGCAGCCTTGGAAACCTTTCGGAGCATCCGTTGAATATTTCAGCCCTGGTTTCACAGAATAGATGCAAAAGGTTCGACACAAACGGTTGGAGTAGGTGGAGGTGGAGGCGCAGTGTAAAATATGATACGACCACATGAGCACCAGTTGTCTGAGCATGAAGTTCCCGCTGTCTTAACGCAGCCGACTGTTGAAACATTGTTGGCGTTGGTGAGGTGCTCCTCCCAGGCATGTTGTCTCTGTGTGAACTCTCCTGTACCGGAGCTACCGGTTCAAAAGATAAGACACACTTGGCACAGACGATGTTTACAGACATGCTGGCTGGGAGCTCATTTTCATCCCTTGTTAAAAATAAAAAGCAGACATGTTTCTGCTATTGTCTTATTTTACTACACGTCTTGCCAGCGTGTATTTTCACCCCCTGGGGCAGAAACACTGAAGCGTCCCCTTCGTCCAGACAGACAGCGTGGGAGGGGAGCAAGGGGAGCAAGGAGATGTGGGCGTTGGGTTTACCAGTCTGGGGGTCCCGTCTACGGGGAGACAAATTGTTAGCTATCTACCCATCGATGCCCCTGGCATGTTCTATGTTTGGCAAACACAACAGATACTTCAGAAATCCAGGTTGATCCTCTCTCCTCGCCTCCGAAGGCTTCCGGTGTGGGAGGAGGAAGAGGAGGAGACCTTCATCCCGGCTCTCCGACGTTTCTTAAATATCAAATATGTGGGCAGCTCGGAGGAAATCATCCAACCTCCAAACAGGAAAATAATCTGTTTCTTAGGCTTTCTCTGTCTGTTGGTGCTCGGACTCTGTATCTCCATCCTCTGACTTTACATCTGACTCACAATCATATCAACTGTTCTTCCAACGCAGGTTTTCTACCTCTTGTTCCAAATGTTCTGACCAAATGAAGCATCCTTTAGTGACTGATTCTCTTTTCTTCTTCACCTTTGTTGTGAATCAGGTTAAAAAGCATTAATTGTCACACATATTGTGAGCAGAGTTAGGGAAATGCCATTGCCATGCTTTTGTTTATTTATGGAGAGAAAATGTACAGGCCCTTGAGACTAAAGTGAGCTCTCAGTCTCTCTGCTCCCCGTCTTCCCTCCACCCTGTCCAGCCTGAGCAGCTGTGCACACAGAGAATAACATTCAGCCGGCCAAATCCATTCTGCTCTAATTAATGAGAGTACCTGAATTTGCAGGGATGGCCTGCAAACAGCTGCCGGTTCCTCACAACATAATTGTTCTAATCATAATATACAGCGTACAAATATGATATTGCATTTGAAATTTGACTACATGACTTTGGAAAGTTATAGCAACACCTTTGTACTGTCTTATTGTCTCATACCAGTATATTTAATGCTAACGTTGCACTAGCTCTATTCAGTAAAGATTGATATTGGGTGAACGTTATGATGTGTTCAAATGAGGTAGAGTTATACAGTTTGAAGGAGATGTTTGCAGCATTAAAAACTAGATATTAGGGAGAAAATTATCACCTGTTTAACTTCCTGACAAAAACCAGTGTGCACATGGTAATCAAGGCGTGTATGTTGAAGTGCATGGGACTTATTGTTTTGTTTTGGTATCGAGAATCGTGAAATTTCACTGGTATCAGAATCGACTATTATATTTCTGGTATTGTGACATTCCTACTGTCAGACCGACTGACAATGCCGTGCACAGAGCTAACTGTTAGCTAGGCTAGGAACTGATATCAGACTGATCTAGAATTCTAGAGGTCTAGAATCAGGCTCAACCATACATATTTGCCCGACTGTTTCACAGGCTCTAACTTTGCTTACGACATATTGCAAGCAAGTTTTTCTTCATGTAATACTGTGTATGTATTGATCTGCATGGTCAGGTGTCAACATGCCTCAAGCGCCTCTGTATTCATCGTACGTAGTGACGGAAGAAAACAAGTGATTGTGATTCTGATCGGCAGACAGACATAAAATGTGACAGACTGACTGAAGGATGGAGAGACAGAATAAGGTCAGGGCAGATAGAGCCAGCATCATTCAGATCACATCAGCAGCTCAAAGGATGAAGAGGCAAACAGGTGCACAGGCAGGGTGATGGAGTGATTTCGTAGAGACATAAAGAAAAGGACGAGTCTATTGACGGGAAGAAGTTGGCAGGATGACCTGCTGATAGAGAACGTCCTCCACCCAGATCATAATGTGTAAATAAATTGCCAAGTTGTCCCGTCAAAGTCGGATGAAGTCAATAACATGCAGTGTATCCCTTAAAGACAGACCAGGGACTGGGAGGCTACTTGGTGTGTCCGTGTACACTCCTAACGCAAGAACGCAAATTCCAAACTTTTTGCAAAGTGGCCATTGTTGTGATCATAAATTTGTTTTTAAGTGGTGAAAATACCCGGCGGAGAATGTGATGACAATTTGCACACGGGTGGTCCCAAATGGCAGCAAGAGGAATCGTGTTAATACTGGACGCTTCATTTCCCAGCAATTAGCAGTGATTACAGTGATTACAGACAGAAACAACACTCGAACTCGCAGGTTTCTCTCGGAGGTGGGTGAGATGTTTTTCAAATCCCAATGGGCCTCAGGATTACCCACTTCTGGATTCCTATTGAATACACGAGTTATTATAAAGCAGCTAAACAAACAAACTACAGTGGTTCATGTTGCATCACATTAGTCTGTCAATGTTTCCCACCTTTATTAATAATAATAATAATAATAATAATAATAATAATAATAATAATAATAATAATAATAATAATAATAATAAGCTTTATTTGTATAGGACCTTTCATACAAGAATTGCAGCCCAAAGTACTTCACAGAAAAAACATAAAGATTAGTACAATAATCACAGTGTTGATGTAAATGAGTGTGAAGTAGCATTATAATTAATATAAAATAGCAGAATTAAATAGTATAAAATAGCAGAATTAAGATATAAAATAGCAGAATTAAAATAATATAAAATAACAGAATTAAAATAATATAAAATAGCATAATTAAAATAATATAAAATAACAGAATTAAAATAATATAAAATAGAAGAATTTAAATAATATAAAATAGCAGAATTAAAATAGTATAAAATAGCAGAATTAAAATAGTATAAAATAGCAGAATTAAAATAGTATAAAATAGCAGAATTAAGATATAAAATAGAATAATTAAAACAATATAAAATAGCAGAATTCAAATATAAAATAGCAGAATTAAAATAGTATAAAATAGAAGAATTAAAATAATATAAAATAGCAGAATTAAAATAGTATAAAAATAGCAGAATTAAAATAATATAAAATAACAGAATTAAAATAGTATAAAAATAGCAGAATTAAAATAATATAAAATAACATTGGAAATCATGCCTAGTTTCCGTATTTGTATACTTAACGACCCTCCTGCTGGGAAACCACATTCATCACCATTGTTGTAAATGTTTTAAATCAACAATGGGCCCTGTGGCCTTTCAGCTGGTTTACTCCCTTTGCTACACATTCTTGGCGGTCTTCCCGTTTCATAAACAAACCCCATTTTGTTAAGTTTTATGAAATCTATCGGTTTAATGCAGGATTACTTTCTTTCCATCACACCCTGTATGTCAGCTATTCCCTATCAGTGAATACATCTGAGTACTAAAGCTAATAATTGTGGTGTCTGTCTTTTAAAAACATCAAAATCTTTCCGAACGCAGATCTTACTGGTGATATCTAATGTCATAACATACTGCTGACAGTCAGATTGAAATACAAAACAGCCAACTAGCTGGTATCGCTCTAATCTCTTGTTATGCTCGCTGGCAATTCACAAATATTCCTATTCCTATTTTCCAGATGGTTAACAGAGAAGACGGCTAATTATGTTAAAAGTCAACATGGCCTGGATCACGACCGATGTTTTTATTTCATTCAGTGATTTCAGCTCTGGATGGGTGTGCTCCCCATCAACATGTTTTTATTTCCTCCCCTTTGTTCTGTGTATGTGTGAGTCTGATAAACAGACAGACGGTCAGACAGACCGATAACACCAGTCGAAGAGACAAACAGATGGAGTCAGGCGTAGATACGCAGGCTGAAGCTCTCGTGCTCTGATTTTGGCAGATTGCCTTTCCCCAAAATTCAGAATTTCAATCTGGTTTGCTCTTTTCTTTCGTTCTCCTTCTATCTCTTCTCTCCTAAAGGAGGATTTGTGCTTTTTAGAGCAGAGATTCAACATAAATGTTTAGTGAAGAGTAGAAGGTGGTCACCATTCTCTGCGATGTTTAAGGTATTAAGGTGCCATTGTAAGACAATGATATCTTGATTCGTAAACAACAGATCATTGGGTTTATTCTTGGGAAGTGTGCAAGTAGATGGAAAGAAAAGATAAACACTGGGAGAATAACAGATCCTGCTTTTGATTCCAATTGATCAAAATTGAAAGCTCATTTCGTTGTATTTTTAATTAAGAAGACAGTGAAGGTGTGATAATCTATTGCTAAATTCTGTAAAATCATCCATTTTTAATTGCTTTTTTTTGTGTCCCCAAAGAAATCAGAAAAGTGAGTTGTGTAACCAAGAAACTTCACTAGGTTACTTGAAGCTGGAACTCAGCGTTTTAACCTCACAGTCATTTTTTTCATTTCAATTCCACTTATCCGGAGTAGAGAGCCGACACAATGCTTAATACTGCATGTCACTGTCCAAATAGGCTACTTACACACTGCACTGTAATTACTTGCTACAACCATACTCAACATGGGGAAACTGTGATAAGACCCCTTTGGATTGGAACAAGAAGCGGTGCAAATGTGCCGTCACCATTAGACACAGTACATGCACTACACCAGTGGGTGCTTTGTTCAGTTAATGATGACCCAACTGCAGCGTTAGCTCGGGAGCAGATGCCTCTGCTGATACATTGTTGTGTATTACAGCTGACATAACTACTATAATTGAAAAGATCTTTTGTAAAACCAACTGCCAGATAAAGACGATGTATGACAACATTAGATTATGATATGAAGTGAATTACTGTTCAGTCCCAAGCGTACGAGCAGTCGCAGCCAAGTCTTTCTACACTAACAATGTGCATACAGAGTGTTTTTGACAATATTTAATGTATTTAGATTTATTTATTCGTTGTACCCATTGGGACAGTGCACATCAATCAAAACGTCAGTTTCCATCTCGTGTAAATATGCCAGAGTTAGTTAACGAGCTCATTTTCACCTGCAGTCCCTCGGCAGGTTATTGATCATTGATCATTTTCAAGCCAAGAGCAGCCGCAGTGAACAAACCTTGAAAACAGCATCAGGATACAGATGCCAGTGACTTCACCTTGGTCATAACTTAATGACTTGGCAGAAGATATAATTAGACATATAAATTAAAAAAAGAGAAATGCATAATGAAGACAAGTTCTCATTAAAGGTTTTAAACTCCTTTAAATGCAGCCGTTGCCAGAGAACATCGTCCATCACTATCAGCAGTGGACTTGGCTGGAACCCAGTGTTTGCCATGAGGCTAATATCTGCCTGATATATTAGCAAAGTAATATTATGGTCTGCCCCCATTTGTCATTGTTCCCTTTAGAGAAATTGATATGGTGTGAAAAGTCACTTAATCCTAAAAGGTAAAGCTGCTGAGAGACGATGTGCACAGTCTGAAAAGACGTATTTACAGTGAAATGATCTTTTTGTAATTACATTAAAGAAGAGATCTCTCCGGGGACGTTTGGATTGGCAGTGGAAGTCTGCCAGAGCCGGCGAGGACATAGGGATGAGAAGAAGGAGGGAAGGAGGAAGGGAGGAGGGGGAAATGAGGCCTCAGGGGGGGGAGTGCGGACGATCAGACTGGCTTCCCACAGTTCTGCAGGATCGTGAGAAAGGCGGCGAGGATTGAGCCCAGCCGTCCAGAGTGTGGGCTAATTGATTTAAGCCGTTTCTACGGGGGGATTTACCTTGCCGGTAATTAGGGGTGATTTCTGACAGCGTGGCGGCTCACTGGGCTGAGAGCCCCTGCAGACGGATTTACTTCGCAGGATCAAATCCAGAAATTGCACTTTTTGTGTTTTTGAAAGCCATGAGGTCAAACTGTGTACATATTGTCACAGAAAATCCCCACAATCTGAAGCTGTCAAGGTTTCATCTGATTTAATATAACAATATGTCATGCTACAAACACAGACGCCAAAGGAAACATGTTGGTCGGATAGGTTGAGACAAATCATCTGCATTTAAACCATATTAACAGCAGTTAGTTAAAGTGTATGGTTAACTGCATCCAGCTGTGCAGATACTCATGCAAAAACCATAAATAATAAGTTTTCAGAATAAATCATTAACTGTGCTGCTCTAACAACCTGATAAAGTTTGCAGTTATCTCATCAGGCAGCAGCCATTAGAGTCTAACTTCACCCCCCCCCCCCGTCCCTGTCCTCGTCTAATATGCCGTCTAAATATGGAAACCCGAATGGAGTCAGATTTTTCCATTTGTTTGGACAACATTTCAAACATCCAAACTGTGTCAGAGATGCAAAAAAGGCAGACTCGAGCCGGCGGTGTAAATTCAGCGTTTTGAAACAGCGCCTGGCTCCCTGAAGCGTCACGGTGCCAAGTTTGACTTTGCTCTATTTTAAGCCGCTCGACTGAGATAACCTCCCGGGTGAGAGACGAGTGAGGAAACCTGCTTTACTGTGACACAGAGTTTCCCCTGGAAAAAATGTTTTTCCTCTAGTTAGAGGGCTTTGAATCATGCGTCATGACTTCAGCTGATGATCGTCGGATATTCAGAAGTTGCAATGCCCTAGTTGAAAATTGTGAACACACACTAAAATACTTTAAGTGGAGCAAAATGACTACAGCGCTCAAATCTTTAGCACAGTGTTTCGCAATTTAAAACCAAAAACTTTCAGCTCTCAAAGACGGAACATCACTGGCAGCTCACTCCTAACGTTATCAGCTCTCCCGCACATTTAAACAGTGGTTACCAAACGTGTGACTTGACTTGTGAACACTTTAAAAGAAACAATGAGGCACTTGTTGCCCCTCATCTCGATTACAGCGTGGACATCAGTTATGAGCAGATCAACCAAAAAGTGAATTTTCCAGAACAAACTGTTTAATTTGAGTGATTTTAAGAAGCCTTGGGAGGATCAAGTATCCAGTGCTCTTGAGTAAAAAGGCAAAACATTTACTTAGAAATACTTTAGGGCTTTGACTGTGGGACGACTACTTTAGGTCCAGGTGAAAGGACTCGACCATGCTAAACAGTGTTGTATCTTTAAAACACTGAAAATATCAAAAGTATTAAATACATTTCCTTAAAGTAAGTAAGCAACTTTTGATTAAGTAGTTTGTGTCTCACAAGAAGCTCGAACATTCATGAAGCCTGTATGCAAAGTGAATATTTCTCGTAGTAAAAGATGATTGTCCAGATGGCGGCTCAGAGGATGAAGCGTTGCTTGGAAGCCAAATTACTGGTTACAATGCTCCGTAAATAAAACAGCGCTCTGTGCCAAATGAGCACGCGGGCCCGCATGGACGTGTGGGTGACTAATGGCTTAGAATTAGCTGTAGCATGTGGGCCGTCTGTCAGCGCTATCGGCTGGTAAATGGCACTTTTGGACATCTGGGTCAAGCCTGCCTCCTCTGCACACAGCCACCCGCCTGGCACTGTGGAATTATGGGTACTCTAGTTTGGAGTGTATGCGTGTGTTTGCGTCCTCTCAGATCATTTCAGGTTCATTTTACTGTGAAGTTTCTCTTGCAGAAGAAGAAAAGGATTGAGACTCATCAGTTGCAAATGAGACATCTTCTCAATAAACTAACATGTCTCATATTCAGACTGCATTTACATCTTTGGTTACCCACTGGAGAAATGTATTCAGTTTGAGAACTAATTCAGGCTCAAACTTACCTTGAAGTCTTTTTATCATTATTATTATAAACATCAGAATTTGGTTTATTGCCAAGCAGGTTTTCACATACAAGGACTTTGCTTTGGTGTGTAATGATGCAAACATAAACACAGTAAATATATAAATAAGAGTAAATCCATCCGTCCGTCCATTATCCATCCATCCATCCATCCGTCCATCCATCCATCATCCATCCATCCATCCATCCATCAATCTGTCCATCATCCATCCATCTGTCCATCCATCATCCATCCATCCATCCATCATCCATCCATCCATCATCCATCCATCCATCCATCATCCATCCGTCCATCCATCCATCATCCATCCATCCATCCATCCATCATCCATCCATCATCCATCCATCCATCATCCATCATCCATCCGTCCATCCATCCATCATCCATCCGTCCATCCATCCATCATCCATCCGTCCATCCATCCATCATCCATCCGTCCATCCATCATCCATCCATCCATCCATCCATCCATCATCCATCCATCTGTCCATCCATCATCCATTCATCCGTCCATCCGTCCACCATCCATCCATCCATCCATCTGTCCATCCATCCATCCATCATCCATCCATCATCCATCCATCCATCCATGGTCTACCTCTTATCCGGGGTCGGGTCGCGGGGGCAGCAGCTCCAGTAAGGAACCCCGAACTTCCCTTCTCCGGGTCACATCCTCCAGCTCCGAATGCAGTACCGCCCCCGCTGCTCCGATTCTCCGGCTGATCTCTCGCTCCATCGTCCCCTCACTCGCGAACAAGACCCCGAGGTACTTGAACTCCTTCACTTGGGGTAAAGGCTCATTCCCTACCCGGAGTAGGCAAACCACCGGTTTCATGGTCTCAGATTTGGAGGTGCTGATCCTCATCCCAACCGCTTCACACTCGGCTGCGAACCGATCCAGTGACTGCTGAAGGTCACAGACCGATGACGCCATCAGGACCACATCATCTGCAAAGAGCAGCGATGAGATCCTCAAGCCACCGAACAGCAACCCCTCTCCTCCACGACTACGCCTCGATATCCTGTCCATGAACATCACAAACAGGATTGGTGATAAAGCGCAGCCCTGGCGGAGGCCAACATCCACTGGGGACGAGTCCGACTTACTGCCGAGTGTCCAGACACAACTCTCGCTTTGGGCGTACAGGGATTGGATGGCCCTCAGAAGTGACCCCCTGGCCTTATTGATGAGGCCGACTGCAGAGGGAAGAAGCTATTCATACAGCGTGAGGTTTTGGTCCTGAACATGAGATCATTTCTCTTTTTCTCTTAGTTTGTTATTTTTCTCTAAATAAATGCCAAAGTAAGACAAGCTACTGAATCAGTATCAAGAATCAGAGACTCAGGAGAAGGAGAAGACACAGAAGCATCCATTGCTGATGCTCAGAGCGTCTTCCTTCTTCCTCTCCAGCGTGTTTTATATTCTAATCTGCTGCAGTGGTTTTAAATTATAGCAGCAACAGACTGGACTCTGGGTCTGCTGCTACATCTCTCTCCGTCTTTCATATAAAAACTCAAATCTAAAATAAAACAACTTCAAATGATCACCTTTTGTTCCTTTACAGAACACAACCTTTGGCTCCGTCCAGTAAAACGCCTCGTCGAGCTTTCACAGCCCTCTCTGTCCTCGCTGGAGATAAAAGGAAACACTGCACCGCTCACGTCGACATGACCTTAGACCCCATCTTGCAACTTCAAATGATGTTAACAACTGTAGCAGCGACACTAAAAATGTCTCTTTTTCTCCATCTATATGTGCAACAAAAAAAAAAAAAGCTGACAGGACAACCTATTCTTCTTCAAATTAAACGCCTGGTGACCTTGGACTTTTGCAGAGAACATTTCAGCTAACGGTGACATTCACTCCATTTATGTTCCCCCTCATGTTTCATGTCTCCTTTCAACGTAATGCGGTATCTAGGACAGCGATGACCTTTGACCTCTCCCTACTCGTTGTAGCCGACTGTGACGCTAAGTACAGAACGACAGGCTGATTTGACAAGGAGGTGTTGGTGAAGTGACAGCTCTATCTAGTCCAACGACTCGTGTCCCGCAGCAGGAGAGCGGAGGTGTGGGTGTGTTTAAGACGATCACACAGGAAGAAAAAAAAGCTCATTTAGCCATAAAGCCTGCCGTCTCCCTGCCTGCCCTCCTGGTGAAACATGAAATATTCATCTCATGCATATTTGTTAGGAAAGCTTTGAAAGGCTCTGTTGTAGATCCTTCTTCATTACAGCCAGAAAACAAAGCTCATTCGACCTCCTCCTGTCGCAGATAAACCCCAGAGTTTATTCAGCGTTTCTTTCCCGCTGATTTTTTGTCAAACACAACATTACGAGTTCAGTTTGTATCTCCTTAAACCCTGACTCTCTCTCTCTCTCTCGTGTGTATCGTCTCCATGAATACCTTGATGGAGCCGGACTATACTCGCTGCCTTTTCTGCTACAGGTGACAAAAAAATAAACAATCTTTTAGGATTTTCTTCCACATCTCAGCGGTGCTACAGTCAGCAGTCTGCGGTGTCTTCAGGGTGACGTCTCTGACATTTTCATTTGTCACTAGGCCTCCTGGCTCACACACCTCAGAGGAAGACTTCTCACTCATCAGTCTGTCCTGCGTGTGTGCGTGCGTGCGAGCGTGCGTGTGAGATCTTAAACACCAGATTGTATTTCCTGTCCAGTTTCATCACGCTCATTTCAGGGTATTTTTAGTCCATTCTTTTTCACTGCACCGGCAAATGAGAATTGCTAAAAGCAATCTCAAGGCGCTACGATCCAGCACAACAACAACAACATCAGACATAAGATTTTACGGAAAGGCTTTTGTGAAGACAAAGGTTTTCAGGCTCTTCTTGAAGGAGTCGGTGTCCTGTGGAGTCCTCAGGTGTTCTGGGAGGGAATTCCACAGGTGAGGAGCGGCTGAGCAGAAGGCCCGATCGCCCATGGTGCGGAGCTTGGTCCTGGGGGGGGTGGAGCAAAGTTTTTTTAGTGGAGCGGAGGTTGCGTGTGGAGGTAGGAGGTAGTTGAGGTACGGAGGAGCATTACCATGTATGCACTGATGGGTGAGGAGGGAGATGTATTCTGTTTTCATGAGGATTGTCAGAGGAATAAATTCTCCATATTGTATCATAATAGTCATTTTGTGCAGTTGTTTTTGCACGTGTGTCATGTGTGGAGAAGCCCCCGCCTGAACAACGACCCATGAACTTCACACACAGAACATGTGAACAATTATGGAGGTGAAACGTTCACTTCCTTCTTACTTTCTTCCCCTCATTTATTGCTCCCCTCTCTCCTCTTACACTCATGCTGACGGGAAGCCAAGGGCCGAGTGTTTCTCAAGACTTCCTCAGGATGTCACGATAATATAAAGACGCATTGAACTTCCTGAGGACGGGAATGACTTCCTGTCAGCGGGGGAAGTGATGATTATCTGTCTCTCCGTACACCGCACCAGGTAAAGCTACTTCCCAAAGACCTGTCATTGTCTCTTCCAGGGGGAGGACGGGGATTAGGAGATGAAGCCCTGTCTGAGTCTGCGCTAATCTCTGGATGTTTCAACACCTTTCCTCATCTAACGTCCTCATCCAGCTTCCTGTTCTCCTGCTGTGATGCAGCGACAGAGTTGTTATTTTTCCCTGACGATGAAATGATGGGAAACTTCAAAATTACTGCAGCTTTTCCTTTCAGTGTTTGGACAACAACAGGATAAGATCTCTGTGAAGACACATTTACGGTCCCATATGATGCACATTTTATCTCGCTTCAGTGCTTTCTCAACTGAGAGAAACTAAAACCCATATGGACTTTCACATACTGCTCTATAATCTTAAAAGAATTGGATTCTTTCCTGGCTGCAGCAGAGTTACAGCTGATTCTAGGGGATGTTGCTCCTTATTACTTTTTCTTTACTCCAACACAGCATGTGGGAGGAATAAACAGCACTTAACTGCAGACGAGTTACCAGAGCTGACTGCGTTGTTCTGGCCCAACTGTGATGCAAAGTCAACTGTGGTAAAGAAAATGTTTGACAGCAGCTGCTCACAAACTGTCAAGTGAAGTGACAATGCTATAAAGTCACAGATTCACACCGAGCTCCACTGTACCCCCGCAGGGAGCAAACTCCACACTGTTACTGGTGAATTCATATTTAGCAAACAACATAATACTTTTTAAAAGATGGCTTTTGTTAGAGGCGTGACAATGTAGATGGAGAAAGAGAAGCGAATGACGAGTAACAAAAGGTCCCAGTAAAGTACAGATTATACAGAATTAGCCATGTATAGGGCCCCACCCCACCTGACCGTTCAAGGTATTTGTACTTTACTTGATTGTTTCAATCTACTGCTACGTTACACCTTTAATCCACTGCATTTATTTGTTATTTTCTAGTTATATTGCAAATTCAGATTAATAATTCAAAATATAATCAGCAAATAAATTGTGATTTATTAACACAGGTTAAGATAATTCAGCAGTTTACTGTATAAAGTCATTTAAATTAGCTGCACATTTACCAGCTGCGACACAAGTCATTTACATATTATTCATTCATAATAATGCAATAATATAATAAATGTTATTCTGCATATTAGGTACTTTTACTTTTGTGGATGCATGCATAACCATTTTCTAGAAGTGAATCTGGCTGAGCACCTTCGTCCTGACGGTGGATCTGCGCGTGCTGTTGGTCGATAGTGAAGAAGACATGAGCAGAAGAGAGGGGTAGGGTTGGGCCCCCGGAAAGGTTCCTGCGGTAGCAACGAGCTAAAAGCAGAAATATGAGCCACTCAGTTGGAGTTTACAGTCATTAATAGTTTATGCTTCGCACGTTAACTGCCTTTCCTCAGATTACCTTCTTTACTGAGCCTCAGAGTATCTTCACACAGAAAATAACTTTTATTTTTCTTGCTGCATTTTAAAATCCCATAATATAAGCTTTAACAAGACTTTTTGATTACCTGCAACAGCCACTGAGACGATTCAACAGCATTTGGCTTGTGGCTGGAAGTCATTTTCTGCTCTTGGATTCCTATCGATACTAAATCTAAAACGTATCTTTCGTCAGAGTCGGTGTTTATTCACAGGAGGAAATCTGGCCATGCAGATAAAACTGGACCCGCGTTTGTGTCTGAGAGCAACAGTCAGGCGCATGCTTTTCACAGTAAATACTACATGTACAAATACACACGCAGGAAGTATCCAGGAGGACGTGTGAAAGAGCTGCGGGGTCACCAGAGGTCACTGCCACCTGGGAGTGCCTATTGTGTGTGATTGATGTTTCCCTGCAAACAGAAGCCGTTTACGTGCCCACGGCTGTCATCTCAACTCTTATCATGGAAATGTGCACTGAACCTACTGGATCTCCCCCAGGGAAGCTATGCATGTGTGTGATGGAGGGGGGGGGGGGGGGGGGAGCAGCAGGGGATTGTATTGAAGCTGCAGAGTAACATCTCCCTGCTGACAAATAAACAAAAACACTCAGCTGTTGTCTTTTCTTCCCTGCACTGGAAGTTTACACATTTATAAACGGATTGTTTCATCGCTCCTGGCTACTTATAACTGCTTAAACCCCCACTGTTTCATGTTATTCATATGTGCCGTTATGACGGGAACAAAATCAAATTTTGGGTTTTGTCTGACAAAAAACAAGTTCAAACGCTGCAGGTTCCAACGGATCATGTTGTCTTATGATTTATATTCATTATTATCGTTATCAAAAGTGTCAAATATAAGACAAAAAGTCAATACATTAATTGTTTGTTTAAACCCCCAAAATATAAATGAAACTATAAGGAAATATAAATGTTCACTACAAGAGTAACAAGTGTGTTTCCCATGTTTCCCAGGCAGCTGATTCGGGTCGATTGTGGTTAAATATCTGCTCGCCCAGCTGTGTTCGGCTTTGGGGGGGCAGATTATTTGACTGGTTTGGGGTTGTGGACTTGTTATGATGCAGGAGGAGATCCAGCTCCAGGTAGCAACACTTCCAGCTGCTTCAGGCCAGTTGTGAGCCGGAGCATCTGGCTGAATGTACTTAGTCAGGAACCAGGCTGCTGTTGGACCACAATGAGATCGAATTGAGATGAGATGTCTTAATTTGTAAACCAACACGAACAATGACGTCCTTAAAGTACTTAGAGAAAATTAAAATGTAAGCATCTACAAGTCCCCGACAACAAGGCAACTCCATCTGCTGAAGAGGATCCTGTGAGACGCGTGATGTTTTTCTTAAGGCAGTGTCTGCGTCGCTTCGTATAGCAGCATACAGAAGACAGTCGAGCGTCTGCATCGCTTCGTATAGCAGCATACAGAAGACAGTCGAGCGTCTGTATCGCTTCGTATAGCAGCATACAGAAGACAGTCGAGCGTCTGCGTCGCTTCGCATAGCAGCATACAGAAGACAGTCGAGCGTCTGCGTCGCTTCGCATAGCAGCATACAGAAGACAGTCGAGCGTCTGCGTCGCTTCGCATAGCAGCATACAGAAGACAGTCGAGCGTCTGCGTCGCTTCGCATAGCAGCATACAGAAGACAGTCGAGCGTCTGCGTCGCTTCGCATAGCAGCATACAGAAGACAGTCGAGCGTCTGCGTCGCTTCGTATAGCAGCATACAGAAGACAGTCGAGCGTCTGCGTCGCTTCGTATAGCAGCATACAGAAGACAGTCGAGCGTCTGCGTCGCTTCGTATAGCAGCATACAGAAGACAGCAGCATACAGAAGACAGTCGAGCGTCTGCATCGCTTCGTATAGCAGCATACAGAAGGCTAATGGTTCACCTGAGCAGTAAATGTAAAATATGGTCACACTCTGGAGTCGCTCACTGGCTTTAATGTGCAGAGTTGTGAGCAGCTACAGCGCTAACTGTCCACGTCGCTCTTTTATTTACGCTCTCAGCACCTCTCTTTGTCATTGACATTAGATGAGAGCAACATGGAGCTGGCTGCTATGGATTTGACTGTAGTGCTAATTGTTTATGCAGCCGTTTCTATTTTTTTTACCTTTCGTTATTTTCGTTAACGTTGCGAGATAGGGCTGAACAAAGTAGTCCCCTACTTGACCGCACCCTGAAGTCTGAACAACAACTGGGAACATGTTGGTGCACGACTTGATGTCATTAAACGCAGAACGACGGCGATTGAAAGTAAATGTGTTGATGAACTGTCTCCGTCTGTTTGTTCAGGTCCCAGATGACCCTTTGATGGAACAACTGCACCCTCCACAGCTTTCTCCAGGGTCAAAGCTCTAATCACATACAGAAGAGAAGGAGCGACCCAGAATTCATCCAGCTCAACTCTCAACCTCCTGATCGTCCAGCCCACAGACTCTTCCTCCTCCTCCTCCTCTCACGTGCAGGTTTGTTGAAGACGTAGCATCAGAGGAGCGAGTGCCAAGTCCTCATCTGCTGAACGCTGCAGGGTGGCGGCATAATAGCCCCTCATTCATACACAAAGCGAACCTGCACAAACACAATAAACCCAACGCGCCTCGTGAGCTCCATGAATCAGTTTTTCACACTGAGGGAGGTAAAATGGTGGGGGGTAAGATGAGGAAGGTTTGAAATAGTGCATGGGGGAAATAAGTTCCTCCCTGCAGTGAGGCATGCCGAGTGGGGGGGGGGGGTTTCATCTCATCTCGTATATTATTTTGGTTCAGACTCCATTTTGTAAAGCTCCTCTGTCAGCAGAAGATTTGTTGTTTTCATATCAGTCTTTGTTTTAAGCACATTTGTAGTTTCTATCGACGCCAACAGTCATTTATATTGTTTACCTCCAGCGTCCCGCTGTTGTCGGCTGTTAAAGCTGCAGAAATCATTGTTTTCTTTTACATATTTTTTCAAACGATTGCGTAATGTGGCCGTGGGAGAAAACACGGCAGACTCCCGATCACTGAGCAACTTCATCATTCATCTGGATTTATATTTCCACCAACTGTGTCTGCTGTTTGCTGCTGAGCAGGTTGTGTGTCTGCTGTTTGCTGCTGAGCAGGTTGTGTGTCTGCTGTTTGCTGCTGAGCAGGTTGTGTGTCTGCTGTTTGCTGCTGAGCAGGTTGTGTGTCTGCCATTATCAGAGCGTGTTTGCTGCAGCGTTGATGAGAGAAGCTGAAACAATTAGTTGATTCATTCAAATGAATTATAAACAGTTTTGATAATCGATTCAAGCAAAAACACCAAACACGGCTCCAGCTTCTCCCGCGTGAGGATGTGCTGCTTATAAACAAAACCTTTAAAGACATCAGCCAGATGTGGGGAATGATGATTACAGACCCAAACAAATAAAAGTGTCAGAACACCAACATTAGGAGATGAAAAGGTTAAAACGCTCTGTAGAGCTGCAGAGGTAATAGTAGAAGTAATCCTTCACATTACAGTATGAAAGATGTTTTCATGTGTTCTTAATATGATGAAGTGGAAGCTGAGCCACTATGATACAGCTGCACTAATGGACCAGTCAGAACTGTCAAGCAGACACGATCGGGCCCTCAGGCTTTATAGCTCACAGATGTCAGGTGTCATCTCTACCTCTGAGCCCGGTGCAAGATCTCCCACAGGCTGACAGCACCCAGCAGCACCCAGCAGCACCCATCAACCAGCAGCACCCAGCAGCATCCAGCAGCAACCAGCAGCACCCAGCAGCACCCAGCATCAACCAGCAGCACCCAGCAGCATCCAGCAGCATCCAGCAGCACCAGCAGCACCCAGCAGCATCCAGCAGCACCCAGCAGCACCCAGCAGCACCCAGCAGCATCCAGCAGCAACCAGCAGCACCCAGCATCAACCAGCAGCACCCAGCAGCACCCAGCAGCAACCAGCAGCACCCAGCAGCACCCAGCAGCAACCAGCAGCACCCAGCAGCACCCAGCAGCACCAGCAGCACCAGCAGCACCCAGCAGCACCCACAGCACCCAGCAGCAGTGCTGACTACTGCATGCACTACTGTGCCTTCTCCAGTCACCAAAGAGGATCAGTATCAGTTCTTTAAAGCGTGTGTGTGCACCGTGTTGTTGGAAGCTTTGAGGAAAATGGAAAGCGATCCGGTTTTCTTTGCGATAACGGCGCAAACTTTAATACCAGCTGGAAAGACTAGTGGG
This sequence comes from Cottoperca gobio, assembly GCF_900634415.1. Classification (NCBI taxonomy): domain Eukaryota; kingdom Metazoa; phylum Chordata; class Actinopteri; order Perciformes; family Bovichtidae; genus Cottoperca; species Cottoperca gobio. Next base: position 45,956 of record NW_021166914.1, on the reverse strand, counting down.
GGGGGGGGGGGATTCGTATTGGGAGCAGAGCCAATCAATCTTGATTGGGACGTCCCGTCTAAAGTAGTTAGCATTTTACTCTCCCTCCAACCATCTGGGGTTGAGGTGCAGCAGTGCTTCAGTGGAGACAGCGTGCAGCTTCTCTGTCTCCAGGTTAAACATCCACTCCATCACATCTCTGTGGCTCTTCTGATACGCTGCTGTCAGCTGAGATGAGTTATCACCTCGACTCTCCAATAAACAGCTGACACTTACACTGTTGTGTTGTACACAATTTGATTTGCCTGAGCCCTGAAAGGCCCCATGTTCTGACACCCTCACCCCCCCCCATCCTCCTGGACACAATGTGCCTGACAACAGCTCCAGACGCTCAGGTAGGAGAGCTGTGATCATTAATTGATGACACAGCGGCGCAGCATCCTGGTTGCTGGCTGTGCGTGAGTCTCTGTGGTCATTGTCTGCAAAACAATTCATGCAAAAAAGTGGAGGGGGGAGTGATGAGGCTCGCCGCAGAGTCCAAACAACCATCCCATTCACCGCAGTGTCAAAACAAGGTCATGTGGATGTAGCTCATAACGCAGAGTTCCCACGCAAACAGGGGAGTGTGCAGCAGCGTGCGGAGCTGCAGAGCGCTCGGCCCGCCCGGGGATGAATGATTTATCTGCTGAGAGGCGTACAGGGAGCTAATGGAGCCGGAGGTTCAGCTGCAGAGGAGGGAGGAGGACAGACAGAGACAGGAAGCTGGAACAGTAGAAGACTCTCACGTCTTCTTCCTTTGTTGTGTGTGGCTAACAGACCAGACATGTGTGTGTGTGTGTGTGTGTGTGTGTGTGTGTGTGTGTGTGTGTGTGTGTGTGTGTGTGTGTGTGAGAGGGGTATTAGTACAACACATTCACCTTGTTGAGTTGTGTGCATATATCCATGTGTTTGGTGTACTTGTTTACATCTTTGTGTTAAAGTAACAGTTTAGAGGACGAACAACAACTATTTTAATAATCTATTAATTATGTTTTAAGCAAACACTCCGATCCTTATCTGCTTCAGCCTCTCTACCGACTGTGACGTTCTGCTCTCGTCGGTTTTATATCTTTGCTTTCTGACATTTTATCAACCACACGATTCATTGGGGAAATGATCGGCTCCTTAATCTATAAAGAAAACAATCGTTAGTTGCAGCCGTAAATCTGAATATGAATAAATGTCCATCTTTACGTCTTTATGTCGTACAACACGATGTGAAATCTCTTCAGCTTGTGTTCGGGGTTTATTTATCGACTTCCAGACGCAGGAACCCAGAAGTGCAAACTCATTGACAGGTTTCAGGACTTCCTGCAGCTCCATGTTGAAGCTGACGACCTTACAAACGTTATACAGTATTATGTTGTTGTCGTGCTCAGCTGCTTTCGTCCATCGCATTACCATCATGTGTCTCCAGTGTGTGTGTGTGGTTTGTCCAGAGAGAACTGGGTAGTTAGGGTTTAGCAGTGACAGACGAATCCAAGGAAAAACACATGGCACATGTTCGAACCACACTGTTTGACAGGCTGTGATGTCATGGAAATGTGGAGCAGAAGCAGCGGTTAGCGCTTAGCAACGACGACGTCGAGCAAATAACAAAACAACAGAGTGCGTGTGGAGTCGCTGCGGACGCAGAGCTGTGTGGTGCTGAGGGTTTCTAACCTTTGTTCTCAAGGGCGCCACAGACGGGACCGGCTCTGAGTGATGGAGGAGAGAAGAGAACAGGGCAGCAGGGAGGGGAGGGGAGGAGGGAGGGGAGGGGAGGGGAGGGGAGGAGGGAGGGGAGGATGGATGGAGGGAGTCAGCCAGGCCGGCCTGACCGACTCTGGGCACTCACACTGCAGCGCAATGAGCCAAAGCTTCTTGGATGAACTTCCATCTGCTCTCCACTCTGTTTCCCATGATCATAAACTCAACTGCAGGGTATGAAAGAGATTTAAATACAGCGTAATGTAGGACACGTAGAGGTACGAGGACAATAAGGAGCTGTAGGATGGACAACAATCTGTATCCCTGCACACAGCTGTAGAGTTCAAATGACAAACTGTACATATGGAAGCAACACAAATCTGATATCAGCCAATATTTGTTATTATAAACACTGAAATGTTATGAAAAACAACAATCAGTGTTATGAACATTAAACACATTTTGACCTAAAATCTTTTCACATTTCTTTACTTATCAGCCAAAATATAAACTTAAACAATATCTGTGATGAGCTGAAGTACTGCCCATTGCTGCTTCTCCTCCATCGAGGTGCGCAGGAGCGACACAGAGAAGGAAGGATCCTGCGGACTGAAGCTCACAGCTGGAGCGTTCTATATTGTGGTGAAACAGAGATCCTTGTCGCCTCTTTGTTCATTAAATCCTGTATTTCCTGAATCCTACATCTCATTTAATCACTGCCAGAAAACACAAAAAATACAATGTAAACCAGGGGTGTCAAACATGCGGCCCGCGGGCCAAAACCGGCCCGCCAGAGGGTCCAATCCGGCCCGCGGGATGACGTTGCAAAGTGTAAAAATGTGTTGTTTTGATCATAAAGTAAAACTGTGAGTTCTAAACTAACATGAGTTTGACACCCCTGATGTAAACTCTGGGAGAGCTAACATAATGTGTGTCTCCGCTCCAAACTGTAACGGCTTCTTCCTCGGCCCGCGCCACAACCTTGCACCAAGGTTTTTCTGTAATCCTGCTGACAAACTGACACACAAACAGACCTACAGGTACATTACTAAGCTCGTGTTAAACGTTTACAGATCTGGACACTTGGAGAGGCTTCACTCGTATTAAGAGCTGATAACTGAGGATCTGTCGTCTGAGACAAGAAGGAACTAATCCCATAAACTCGGCTGCACTGATCACTGCCAGCATCTCCCCCAAAAAAACATGGAAGTCAGTTTGTTGTCACTGAAAAACGACTGCAGTCAATCTGTTCATTCGTTTCTGTGTTGAACATGAGACGGCAGTTTATCTTCTCCGAAAGGTTCAAATCCCCAAACAGCTGACAAACGGCGGGCGAGGAAAATAAACGAGGTAAAACTTTTCTAGTGTCCATTGTCTCTGTGAAGTAGAAAAATGTAATTATTGGATTTCAGCACCTGGGCTTTGTGCTGATTGTGGCTGTTCATATGCCACTGAATCCTCCCTGAACTGTAGGCAGCACTGACCAGTGGAGAAATAATGGGACGCGATGTACTGGCACAGTTTCCAGGCCATGAGGTTGGCAATCAGAGGGAACAGGCTGGTGACTGAAGCTCAACATGAGCTCAGAGACGGCTCTGAGAGGTAAAACAAAGTCGGCTGTCGTGAAAAAATATGAAGTTTGTTCCAAAATGACAGATTTACAGTTCACGCGTGATGAAAGGTAATCAGTACAGTAAGAAAACGTCGACACACTGAATGTTTAAAAGTTCAATAATCTTCTTTTCTCAAGTGGAACTTCTGCCGTTCAGCAGCAGTTTGTAAAATGAACAGTGGAGCTCATGTTTATCGGTCGTGGCCCACGAGAGCTTTGGTCTCTGAGGAACACGAGATAATATATATATATATATATATATATATATATATATATATATATATATAAATATATGTGCACTGAGGGAAAGAACAAGACAAGGGAAGCTTTTACATTGAATCATCTCGACATCCCGTGCTGTTGAGATGTTGGTAGCACCCGTCAGAGCTGTGTTGGTGTATTAATGCCCCCCCCCCCCCAACACAATCATTGGAAATCAAGCAGCTGTGAAACGGTGAATATATTTTCACGACCGTTTTTATTGTCAGACTTTGCTCCAATAACATTTGGAAAGTCTAGAAGCGCCGTTAGACAAAATGATGTGTGTGGGGAGCAAACAGGAAGTCTGTCGGCTCGTCCAGCACATGTTTGCTAATTGTTTTTGGTGAAACAGGCGCCGAGTTGCCAGTTTCAAGTCTGTTAAGGAAGGACGCCAAGCAAACAGTCTCAGCGTGAAGGAATAGAGACGACACATCGTCCAGGACAGTTCGACTAAAGGCGTTAAAAGCTCTTCTGAATATTCAGAGAGACACAAGTGCTGTTTTTGAAGAATCGTCGGGCAGTCGCTTGATTAGCTGCTGGAAAACGCTGTTCGGTGTCCGACAAGCACTTAGTTTGAGGTGCACTGAGGGCTTTAAAGTACAAAATCAACCACAAAAGCCCACACGAAATTTAGCATTTTCAAAAAAAAAGCAAGAAAGATTGGCTGATTTAAATAAGCAGCATTCACAACATCCTTTTATTCACTGTGTGCCAGTGGAAAGAGCCAACGTGTGAGGAAACTTAACATAACGGGGGGACATTCGGCCGGCAGCAGAGCTCCACAATACCAGCTTTTACCTTTTTGATCTAAACCCAGGTGTTTGTCTTTGTCCGAGGCTGTGGTGTCTTTCTGAAGCTCGTCCACCAGCTGAGTTGTGCGTGCACGTCTCTGAGTTTTAGAGGCAGGCTGTGGCTCGGCTCACGTTTAGCAAAGCCTTGCCGCAGCGATGTGTAACATTAACTTCAGCTCCTCTAATAACAGTACACTTCTCATTTTTAATCCTGGAGTTCACTAAAGAGGCTTTCACACACTGACACAGGCTACTGAATAACTCGCTCCCATGTGTGAGCCAGTTAGCCTCGTTTATTGTAATGGCGGAGGGTTCGTCTCATAGCAACACAGTCAACAATGCAACACAGCGTATCACATTACATCATCAGCATCTGGCGTCAGGTTACGAATCCAGTCCAAAGCACCTGAAGCAGGTGCTGGTTTGATGTTGACTCTGCTGGAACCAGCTACAGACACGTCCAAAATCTTTGTGGAGAACAAATCTCTGAGCTCCATCAAAGCTGATTAGATGATCAAAACTTCCAGCGTCAAACTTTGAGTTGCTTAGAAACAAGGATGATGAAGCACACCAGGAGTCCTTTAAGATCTCTGATGACTGACACTCACAGCTGCTGTCTGAAGAGAGGAGGGGAGGAGGGGAGAAGAGGAGAGAGGAGGAGAGGAGAGGAGATGAGAGGAGAGGAGAGGAGGAGAGAGCAGAGGAGGGGAGAAGAGAAGAGGAGAGAGGAGGAGAAAAGAGGAGAGGAGATGAGAGGAGGAGGGGAGAAGAGAAGAGAAGAGGAGAGAGGAGAGGAGGGGAGAAGAGAAGAGAAGAGGAGAGAGGAGGAGAAAAGAGGAGAGGAGATGAGAGGAGGAGAAGAGTGGAGAGGAGAGAGAGAGGAGAGGAGAGAAGAGAAGAGAGGAGAAGAGAGGAGGAGAGAGGAGGAGAGAGGAATCCCCCTCTTTTTAATCTCCATCATGTTGTCTCAGATCAGGCGCCAGGTGTTCAACCTGCTGCAGTCAGACCCTCTCTCCCTCCTTCTGTCTCTTTAAATCTCACGCAGGCTCGCTCACCCACCCCCCATCATTGTCTTTCTCTCTCTCTCTCTCACACACACACACACACACACACATTCATCTGTCAAACCTGGAGACACAGACTGTAAGAACTGCAAAAAAATATTTTTTAAACTTAAGCATACACTTTGTAAAAAAAACACATGCAGACACTCATCTATACACTAAAACACACACAGAGAAATTACACACACACACACACACACACACACACACACACAGGTGGGCTGCAGCACAGCTCCTACCCTGTAATTAAATTCTGTGTCTCCCACCTGTGTTACAGAAGCAGATCTGACTGAAGGTAATTACAGGGCTGCACTGGAACAAAACAACAGAGGGGGGGGGGGGGCGCAGGCTCACACACACACACTCCCACACACATATACACACACACACACCTAAACCTCTTATGAGACACCACAAAAGAGGGAAAAGGCACCCACTGTACAGACTCAGGCACACACCTGCTACAAAGCAACACCACGGGCTCACACACACCCCATCCCCCCACCCCCACACACACACACACCTGTGTTTCCCCCCCAGGGTTTCACTATAAATCTGCTGCCTGTCATATGTTTCACCGTCCCGCTGCTCAACGTCCTGTTCTTCCTGAATCACGTTCTGAATGCATTTACACTCAGCAGATTATCACATCCAGAGAACATCCAGGTTCTTTTAATGTGTGCACCACACATCATATCTGCGTCTCCAGGTAACACAACACATATCATATCTGCGTCTCCAGGTAACACAACACATATCATATCTGCGTCTCCAGGTAACACAACACACATCATATCTGCGTCTCCAGGTAACACAACACACATCATATCTGCATCTCCAGGTAACACAACACACATCATATCTGCGTCTCCAGGTAACACAACACACATCATATCTGCATCTCCAGGTAACACAACACACATCATATCTGCGTCTCCAGGTAACACAACACATATCATATCTGCATCTCCAGGTAACACAACACACATCATATCTGCATCTCCAGGTAACACAACACACATCATATCTGCGTCTCCAGGTAACACAACACACATCATATCTGCGTCTCCAGGTAACACAACACATATCATATCTGCATCTCCAGGTAACACAACACACATCATATCTGCGTCTCCAGGTAACACAACACACATCATATCTGCATCTCCAGGTAACACAACACATATCATATCTGCGTCTCCAGGTAACACAACACATATCATATCTGCGTCTCCAGGTAACACAACACACATCATATCTGCGTCTCCAGGTAACACAACACACATCATATCTGCGTCTCCAGGTAACACAACACACATCATATCTGCGTCTCCAGGTAACACAACACATATCATATCTGCGTCTCCAGGTAACACAACACATATCATATCTGCGTCTCCAGGTAACACAACACATATCATATCTGCGTCTCCAGGTAACACAACACACATCATATCTGCGTCTCCAGGTAACACAACACACATCATATCTGCGTCTCCAGGTAACACAACACATATCATATCTGCGTCTCCAGGTAACACAACACATATCATATCTGCGTCTCCAGGTAACACAACACATATCATATCTGCGTCTCCAGGTAACACAACACACATCATATCTGCGTCTCCAGGTAACACAACACATATCATATCTGCGTCTCCAGGTAACACAACACATATCATATCTGCGTCTCCAGGTAACACAACACATATCATATCTGCGTCTCCAGGTAACACAACACACATCATATCTGCGTCTCCAGGTAACACAACACACATCATATCTGCGTCTCCAGGTAACACAACACATATCATATCTGCGTCTCCAGGTAACACAACACACATCATATCTGCGTCTCCAGGTAACACAACACACATCATATCTGCGTCTCCAGGTAACACAACACACATCATATCTGCGTCTCCAAGTAACACAACACATATCATATCTGCGTCTCCAGGTAACACAACACACATCATATCTGCGTCTCCAGGTAACACAACACACATCATATCTGCGTCTCCAGGTAACACAACACATATCATATCTGCGTCTCCAGGTAACACAACACACATCATATCTGCGTCTCCAGGTAACACAACACACATCATATCTTGCGTCTCCAGGTAACACAACACACATCATATCTGCGTCTCCAGGTAACACAACACACATCATATCTGCGTCTCCAGGTAACACAACACATATCATATCTGCATCTCCAGGTAACACAACACATATCATATCTGCGTCTCCAGGTAACACACACACATCATATCTGCGTCTCCAGGTAACACAACACACATCAATATCTGCAGTCTCCAGGTAACACAACACATATCATATCTGCGTCTCCAGGTAACACAACACATATCATATCTGCGTCTCCAGGTAACACAACACATATCATATCTGCGTCTCCAGGTAACACAACACATATCATATCTGCGTCTCCAGGTAACACAAACACATATCATATCTGCATCTCCAGGTAACACAACACATATCATATCTGCGTCTCCAGGTAACACAACACATATCATATCTGCGTCTCCAGGTAACACAACACATATCATATCTGCGTCTCCAGGTAACACAACACATATCATATCTGCGTCTCCAGGTAACAACAACACATATCATATCTGCGTCTCCAGGTAACACAACACATATCATATCTGCGTCTCCAGGTAACACAACACATATCATATCTGCAGTCTCCAGGTAACACAACACATATCATATCTGCGTCTCCAGGTAACACAACACATATCATATCTGCGTCTCCAGGTAACACAACACATATCATATCTGCGTCTCCAGGTAACACAACACATATCATATCTGCGTCTCCAGGTAACACAACACATATCATATCTGCGTCTCCAGGTAACACAACACATATCAATCTGCGTCCTCCAGGTAACACAACACATATCATATCTGCGTCTCCAGGTAACACAACACATATCATATCTGCGTCTCCAGGTAACACAACACATATCATATCTGCGTCTCCAGGTAACACAAACACATATCATATCTGCGTCTCCAGGTAACACAACACATATCATATCTGCGTCTCCAGGTAACACAACACATATCATATCTGCGTCTCCAGGTAACACAACACATATCATATCTGCGTCTCCAGGTAACACAACACATATCATATCTGCGTCTCCAGGTAACACAACACAATCATATCTGCGTCTCCAGGTAACACAACACACATCATATCTGCGTCTCCAGGTTAACACAACAACATCATATCTGCGTTCTCCAGGTAACACAACACATATCATATCTGCGTCTCCAGGTAACACAACACACATCATATCTGCGTCTCCAGGTAACACAACACACATCATATCTGCGTCTCCAGGTAAACACAACAACATTCATATCTGCGTCTCCAGGTAACACAACACACATCATATCTGCGTCTCCAGGTGTAACACAACACACATCATATCTGCGTCTCCAGGTAACACAACACATATCATATCTGCATCTCCAGGTAACACAACACATATCATATCTGCGTCTCCAGGTAACACAACACATATCATATCTGCGTCTCCAGGTAACACAACACATATCATATCTGCGTCTCCAGGTAACACAACACCATCATAATCTGCAGTCTCCAGGTAACACAACACATATCATATCTGCAGTCTCCAGGTAACACAACACCTATCATATCTGCGTCTCCAGGTAACACAACACATATCATATCTGCGTCTCCAGGTAACACAACACATATCATATCTGCATCTCCAGGTAACACAACACATATCATATCTGCGTCTCCAGGTAACACAACACATATTCATATCTCGTCTCCAGGTAACACAACACATATCATATCTGCGTCTCCAGGTAACACAACACATATCATATCTGCAGTCTCCAGGTAACACAACACATATCATATCTGCGTCTCCAGGTAACACAACACATATCATATCTGCGTCTCCAGGTAACACAACACATATCATATCTGCGTCTCCAGGTAACACAACACATATCATATCTGCGTCTCCAGGTAACACAACACCATATCATATCTGCGTCTCCAGGTAACACAACACATATCATATCTGCGTCTCCAGGTAACACAACACATATCATATCTGCGTCTCCAGGTAACACAACACATATCATATCTGCGTCTCCAGGTAACACAACACAATCATATCTGCGTCTCAGGTAACACAACACATATCATATCTGCGTCTCCAGGGTAACACAACACATATCATATCTGCGTCTCCAGGTAACACAACACACAGTCTCTGATCAGATCTGTGTGGATCCCAAAGCACTCCGACTGTCTGCCATGTTGCAAAAACAACAGAAGAAGAAAGACGAGGAAAAAGAAGGATGTGAAGAAATAAAATGAGAAAAGATGTGCTACAAAGAGTTACGGCAGCTAACCACACACACACACACACACGCACACGCACACGCACACACACAGTCTTCTTCCCCACAGTGTCCCTACAGCTTGGAGAGTCGGATTAATTTACACCTTATTATAAATTATTATAATGTTATTGAAATGTGTCTTTCACACTCAACCTGTGCAAATGCATGCTGGGGGATTTGGTGTAAAAGCTGCCAACTAAACTCTGATGGAGACGAAGCTTTAAAAAGTCCCGTCCTGTTTGTTTAGCGGTTTATTATTACTTGTGATTTGTGATGGAACGGCGTTACGTGATGAGGATACGATAAAAGGCTGCGGTCCTTTACAAAAACAGACGTAATCAGATTACAGATACATAAAGTGATTAGCAGGATAACAATTTGAAAATACATTTTGAAATACAGAACGACAGCGGCCTTTAACGTTAGTGAAGGGTTAGGGTTAACACGTGTGTGTAAGGTTAAAGCTAACATCGTGTAAACAGCATTTTAATGACTATATTCCAACTTGTATTTGGGACCTGCTCCACATCGATAGTCTGCTGAAACACCAGTTATGTGTAACTTCGACGTCTTAAAAGGATTTTACTTTCCAACACAATCTAGTCCCGTTTTAACGAGATGTCTAGACGTCCTGGAAATCATCAAATCAATGTCGACTGCGTGCACGAATCAGATCCCAGGTGTCATCGACTTTGCTGCCTGCGGTGTTCATCTGGGCTGACTCACAATTTCACATTTTGTTTATACTGGTTAGACATTGTGTTTGAGTCATGCACATACATGTGTTAGTCCATGTGTGTGTGTGTGTTGCGTGTGCGTGTATGTGTGTGAGCCAGGCTGTGGGACAGATTATCACTTTTGCATCTGTACATGCAAATGTGTCCATGTGTCAGGTGTGTGTGTGTGTGTGTGTGTGTGGGCTGTCATGGGAGTTGTCTCCACACATGGCGGTTCAGTTATTCCTTAATGAATTCAATTACAGAGATGGGACCATACATCAAGACTGAGCACCAAACTCATCTGTGGCCGCAGAGAAAACAATTTGGAGCTTCCCGCTCCTCCTCCTCCGCGTGTTGACTGAGCCAAATAACATCCAGGATTTATGTTCGTGAGCCGGGGGACGACAGGAGCTCGGCGCGCCGCGGCGGGAGATTCAGCTCGGCTGTGGAGCCAAGAGGCCGGACGTCTCCTCAGCCGAGACTAATTTCTTCATTTTCTACGGCGTTCAGAGTGATTTGGTTCTGCACTTCCTCTGTGAGCAGAAGAGGGTCTCAGTGTCACGCGGTGGCTACATTTCTGAGAAGATGCAAACGTTGTCTGCAGCGGCCAGAGCCAGTTCCACATTAGGTGTCTATTTTATGTAAGCACTGTGGCGGTGGTGGCCTATTCTCTCGCTCCGACACAACCAAGCTGACATGTTGTCACACAAAGTTACCAAAGCGCTCTGAGCTGCAGGAACCCACTGCTGCTCAGTGCAGAAACATCTGGGCTGTTTGAGTACACTCTAACAGCTTTCAGAATCTGTGTCATGTTGTTGTAACGCTGAAGAACTCCCCATCTACAGTTGATCCATTCTAGCTTTATTAGAACCAACATGTACTTACAGCATGCGCGTGTTTGCGAGGACTCCGTGTGCAGCCGTGCAGATTGCAGGATTAGCAAACGCGGACAGTAGGTACGAGCCAAATAAACCAAATGAACATACGGATAGCTTCATGACAACAGCTTCGCTCTGCGATCGGCCAACAGCAGGATTTCAAGAGCAGACCATTTCAAAAAGTTCAATTCAAAAGAGACAAACAGGGAATGTGTCAGGATGCAGGAAGAAGAGACTTCCACTTTTAAACTTGATGGCTGTTCTGTCCTTCAGAAGCTCCCCCCCCCCACAATAATCTACCTGTCGGGAGCATTTATCCTGATGACGGCACAGAGAACAGGCACTGAGGGCAACATCACTACCTCCAGGTATTTATTACACAATGGACGAGTGAAGGGAAAGTAAGTGACTACAAAATAGAGCGTGGGGGGTGAAAGAATCCCTCTAAGCTAAGGTCCCGGGAAATAATTGGGGTGAGGAAGACAACCGGGAGGGAGGCTGTGGTGTTTGGGGAGGGATGCGGAGCGGGGCGGGGTGAGTTTGATATGCTGATGCAGGAAAACGCAGTGCGGAGAAGGAAGAGGGGGAGGAGAGATGGAGGGCAGGCGGGTGGGATTATTAGGAAAATGGCTCTGGCAAGAAGCGAGGCAGCCGGGTCCGGGCCTGGGAAAAGTGTGTGTGTGTTGTGTGTGTGTTTCTGTCTTTGTGAGGACCACTTTCAGTTTTAGACCTTGAGAGTGCGGACATTTTTAGAAAGCAAGGACGTTTTTGGAAGTGCAGACCATTCAGAAAAGTGAGGACATAAAAAAAAAAGTGATTTAATTAAATATAAATAAACTCAATTTACAGGAAACAAAATTGTTTAAAGAGCAAGAAAGATTTTGAAAAGTGAGGAAGTAGCTCACGGGTACGACACAAACTCATATTCCAGGGTTCCCGCTAACCCTTAACAAGTCTTATGTGTGTGTGGTGTGTGTGTGTGTGTGTGTGTGTGTGGATTATTGTGCGTTTGTGTAATGATTTAAATTGCTGCGTTGATAATCTCAGAAGCATTACATTTTCTTCAATGTAGCCAGGAATCAACAACATGATAGCAGTTGTGATGAAGTATAACATCGCAGTGATCTTGTGTCTCCGTGTATTGTTGCATCCTTATTTCCTGTACACACACTTCCATCACAGTTACCATGGAGCCGGAGGAAGACACCGCAATCACTGAAGCCTTGTTCAGGACCCAAACACAAGAACCGGAGAACATGTAGAACGAAGGGCAGCGGTGCGAGCTTCAACTAGATTTTTAATTCAAACTGTATTAACTTAACATGGAACTTAACTTCTTCCTCTCATTGTCAACAAATGTAAATCCCCTGACTACAGCACATAAAGTATATATATATATATATATATATATATATATATATATATATATATATATATATATATATATACATACTACATACATACATACATACACATATATATATATATATATATATACATACATATACATACATATACACACAGTATATATTAGTGGGTTCTCCTCCCTTGTCGTTCCTTCTTCCTTAAATACTATGTATATATATATATAGATATATATATATCTGTGTGTGTCCTGCTCCCTCGTCGTTCCTTCTGCGTGCGTTCGTCCTCCCTCGTCGTTCCTTCTGCGTGCGTCTTCCTCCCTCGTCGTTCCTTCTGCGTGCGTCTTCCTCCCTCGTCGTTCCTTCTGCGTGCGTCTTCCTCCCTCGTCGTTCCTTCTGCGTGCGTCTTCCTCCCTCGTCGTTCCTTCTGCGTGCGTCTTCCTCCCTCGTCGTTCCTTCTGCGTGCGTCGTCCTCCCTCGTCGTTCCTTCTGCGTGCGTCCTCCTCCTCGTCGTTCCTTCTGCGTGCGTCCTCCTCCCTCGTCGTTCCTTCTGCGTTCGTCCTCCTCCCTCGTCGTTCCTTCTGCGTGCGTCCTCCTCCCTCGTCGTTCCTTCTGCGTGCGTCCTCCTCCCTCGTCGTTCCTTCTGCGTGCGTCCTCCTCCCTAGTCGTTCCTCCTGCGTGAATAATAAGAATAATTCCTAAAGCAGAATCTACAGGAGAAGGAGCAGGAGTGGCTGCAGGATGAATTCCTTCTTTCAGGCCACAGAAAGTGCTTCAGGCTTTAGAAAGTCTAAAGCCTGAAGGAGGGAAGACTTCTCCTCCAGCCACTGGAGATGTCTGATCTTCAGCTGCTGCTCAGCCTCCTTCAGAGCAACCGTGAGCTGACTGCTCTTATCTTTCTCTTCATCCAGCTGAGGCAGACAGGAAGCTCTTGATTAATCGGTCTCCTCCTGGATGGTTGTTCTCTCCTGCTGATTGCAGAGGCGCTCAGTCTTCAGGAGATCTTCTGCCTTTTTAAGGGCTGCTCTCTGGTTGTCTAGCTGGGCTGTGGATGAAGACTGCCATCTTTCCAGTGTCTTCTTAGCTTCCTCCATTAAGCTCAATTAATATTCTTATTTTCTCACGCTGGATGTAGGTCATCCTCTCCGGTGTTTGTTTGTTTCTGAGTGAAATCTGTGTCCGGATGGAACTTAGGAATCTGGATGGACTGGATGGTCCCCACACACACACACAAACACACACACACACACACACACACACACACACACACGAAGAAAAACAATTAAAGTTCCATGTTCTGCCATCTATTATCACATTACTTTTAGTGGTGTTTTAGTTTTTTGCCGTGGTATCGGTATGGAGATACTTTACGCAGGTATCTTATCAAAGTCATAATTCATTCAGCAGTTATACAGGTCGCTGTGTGGTCGCCTTGAATGCTGAGAGAGAATAAGTAGTGTTGGATGGCACCGTTTTATAAATCAAGAATAGAAAAGTCAGGACAGTTTTGGAACGTGAGGACATTTGTCTTAAGAGAAGACATGTTTGGAAACTTTTGAGAAAGTGAGTTTGTAGCTCCTCACATCATCTTGAGTTTGAGTTCAGGTGTGTTGTTATGAAGATTAGGGGAAGAAGTGTGTTAATGATGGGTCTCCTCAAGTATAGGACTACGTGTGTGTGTGTTGAGGGAGGCGGGTTCATGTAGTAAAGGTGCCTTTGAGTCAAACACACGCACGCACACACACAAAGAGCCTCCAGGGAGAAGTTAGCACAGTGGCTAAACTGCAGCTGTCAGAGGGAGGAGGGGGAGGAAATAAAATATGGTGTGGAGAAAAAGAGATGGAGGGAGGAAAGGCGGAGATATTAGGAAGAATGTGACAGAAAAGGTTTGTAGTGTTAAATGATTTAAGGAGAGAAAAGACGAGAAGGACATGAGAGGAGATGTTAGGAGAGGACAGACGAACATGGGACAAAAAAGAAAAGTAAGAGGAGGTGTTGAAGGACGAGATGTCACGGGAGGAAGAGGAAGATTATTGGAGGGTGAAAAAAGATGGAGGGATGTTTGAATGAAGGGCAATAAAGACGGAGAGAAAGCGAAGCGAGGATCATTTATCGGAGGGGAAAGTAGGAGAGTCAGAAGCTGAGGGATAAAGTGAGACAAAGGTGAACGTTAAGAGGAGAGGAAGAAGCAGTCTTCTGTCCTCAGGTGTTTTCTCTGTTCTTTGTAGTGACGGAAACAGGAAAGAGGAGGAGAAGAAGGGGCGTTAAAGGGAAGGAGGAAGAGGAGAAGGATCTCTTTTTACATTTTTCCTTTGAGTCACGCTTGAAGCCAAAAAATAAAAAAGTAAATGTGGCTCGAAACCCTGTGACTCATTTAATCAACTCGCATAAAGGAGGGGATCCTCTCGCTCGGAGGAGGAAGGGCAGCTGACTCCTCCTCCCCATGCCTGCACTGTAAAGGTTACTGTAAAAGTTTGGTGTCTTAGATTAAGTTTCTGTAAAACTTCTAGGTGTGTGGTGGGGCGGGGGGGGGGGGAGGTAGGTACAGTCGGCCCTCGGCGACAGGAGAGACGGGGCGTGTGGAAGCCGGAGAAGCTGACCTGACAGCACAATTACAGAGCATCATAAAGCATGAAATTATTTCCCCGGCCGTGTTAGGAGGGAAGTCAACCTAAAAAGGGGACACTAGTGGAGGGTCATACCAAGTGTAATAGTTCTCTCACATCTCTGTGTTCAGAAGGAGCCCCCGAAGCGTTGGCCAGTTTCAAGTCGGGTTCAGACGTCGGTCGGTGTGAGGGGGACGATAACTCCCCGAGACAGCTCGAGCTTTACGCGTGACATTTGCACGCCGCGATAATCTGTTAATAGGACTCATTTAGCCGCTCTTCAAATGAGCCGGTCACGGTGATTGGATGTTGGGATTTCTTATTTCTCTACGTTTTTGAAACAAGATCCTTAAACTTTGTGACTCTTCCACGTCCAGAACGTAACAGGGGACAGTTAAAGGTTAGGGAACATTAAAAGATGAAGCTGTAACCTTTTAGATGATGAAGATTCTTGGACGCAATTAAAACACACGATGGAACCTCTTGATGTGTCTTTGGATGTTTCCCCTCTTGGGTCATTAAACTTTCATCCCATCTGATCTCTTCCTAAACGGATATATACTGCAGAGTTTATCAAATTAACCTGTCGGATATAAAACCGCTTTGTTCCTGGAGTTTTTAATGTGGAGCTTTTCAAACCACCGACTGGATCACTGCTCGCACTGAAACATCCGGATGAAGTATGAAGAGACTTTATTTCAAAAAACTTCTAAATCTACTGAGACGTAATGTTTAACCTGGAGTTCATCCTTATACACACTCTCAAATTAGCTCCCACAACGCTTTATTATTGTATTATTCTAATATAATCAATATCAACGGTAAGAAGGAGCAGAAACCGTCCTCTGGGTGGTACAACTACTACTTTTAGGCAAACTTGTAATTTTATGAAATGTATATTCGATTGACTCGACTTGACTTTCCAGAAGTCTGTTGTCCAACATCAGTATTGATTAATTACAGCTTTTGTTCACCAATAGCAACAACAACTTGTACACTTTTGTTAAATGTGTTATCTTTATTCTATTAAAGGGGAATCATTTCATTTAAGACAATAAGTTAAATGCAAGTTTCTTTATGTTTCAACAACATCCTGCTTATTTAGCAATATGACATTAAAACAGCGTGACATATTTTGTGATCATACACGGTAAAAACGGGACATCTCCAGCATTTAGCGCCGTTTAGACGCTTGTAAGACAGAAGCTGAACTCTGACCTTTTGATTGACACTTCATCGGAGCCAATCGGAGCTTCCATGCGTTTTTCTACAGCCATCAAGAGCCAATGAGGTGCCAGCCCTCTTCTTTTGTTTACAGACGGAGCCAGCAGCAGCCCAGTCTCCAGGTGACTCACGGATCGTCTAGGCAATGTTATTATGTTTAAATAATTGTATTTATTATATTCAAAATACAAAAGAATATTACAAAAAATGTGTTTATACTTCCCTTACTTTGTGTCATTACAACTGGCAGGGATAATTGGGTATATAATTGTTATTCATGGCCTTTTTATCAATAAATATTATAATATCTCCAAATGCAGCTTGTGAACGCCCGGTGTTACGCTTAGAAAAATATGTCTAATAAATTAAGTTTTTATCCCTTTAATCTGAAATTTGAAGTTGTACTTAATAACACTTGGTGCTATGTGTATATTGTGTTTTCCAGTCCATACCTACCAGCTGTACCATCTTCAGGCATCCTTTTCAACAATAAACTTCAGGCGGAATGTATTTTCTTAATATTCTGTATATTCAGGCCACTATTACTCAGAGCCAGAAGCTTTAAGAGCACTAAACAAGAACAATAAGAGTTCTCTTTCGAATGAGACCAAAATCATGCAGCTGGTGCAAACGGTTGAAGAGCAGCTTCTAATCGACTTTGGGTGTCGTTTGTAGGTATGCTCGGGTGAAGTCCCCCGCCCTGTGGAGGTTCAGGTCAGATTGTGTCGATTATCCGCCGCTGAAACAATAACACTATTGGCCTCAACAAGAGAAGTCATCGCGTGTCGAGGCTCAGCATGCATCGTCTGACGTAAGGGCCTCCACAGGTTTCACATTTCCTCCCACTGCAGAGTTACTCATCCTTCTGTAGGATCTCTTCACACCCAGAGACACTGAATACCTCTGGGAACAACAATACCTTCAGTAACTGTAACACCGTGCCGGCGTTAAATGATCCGGCAAATACCAGCGGAGCCTCCCGTCTGATCAAAAGCGTCGCTGATGATGGAAGATGGTGTCGAGTCACGGACAGACCCCGGTGCTGTTGTCTGTCGTGAATACGGTTCACGACGAGTTCATCGCTTCACGGAGATGATGAAAACATAATTACAACACCGTGAGACACAAAGAACCCCCCCCCAAGGGATTTAGAACACACACACACCTCACCCCAAAAGAACAAAAGGAAGAAGAAGAAAAAGGCAAAGTTAATAGAAACGGGTGAAGTGAGATAAAAGAAGAGCGAGCACAAGACGGTCAAATCCAAGCGATGACTAAACGACACGAAACAAGTAAAACTGTGTGCTTTACGACGCCACGCTGAGTGTGTGTGGAGGAAGCTAACTCATTTAGCAGCAGGCCAGTTAGCTAGCTCGCCTGCTAACTCCACATGCTTTCACGCTACACTGACTACAGGAAATGAGCCGAACAGCGTGCTGGTGCGTCAGGGTTAGGTCTCTTAGCGGCGGGGAGCGAGGTGCACTAGCTTGATAAACAGTAGATTCATGAATGGTTCGTTCCCGTCACTGGTTGGAAAGGTGTTCACACCAGAAATGTTCCGCTCCAGAGTTCACTTGAAGCGGTCCGTGAACACCCCTTCGAGGCGGATCAGAGAGCGGTGGTTCGGTCCGCACCAGCTGTGACGCCATGAGAGCAGCGAGAGTTAAGTTATGAGTCAGACGCTAAACAATGAACTGAAGGTTTATTACTGTAGATACAAAAACATCGATTAAGGCCGCTTTAAATACGCATTTCTTTCAATATTAAAAACGTACTTGTATTTCTATATCGACTGAATTGGGACAATTCCATTGATGGGGGAGCAAAACAGGAAGTAAACGTCAACAACACAAAGGTTTCACACATAATGACGCGACACAAAAAAGAAACAAAGAAGCCATTTCTTTTCCATTGAGTGATTTCTTTACTGTAGCAGCAGGTGCAGATGTAACATCACGACTTGTAGCAGCAGGCAGCGGAGGTGAACAGAGACACAGTGAAAAGGCCTCACATTTCATTTTCCACACAAAAATCATAAAATCTTAAATACAAAATAGATCTTTTCTCTGATCGGGTTCTCCTCACTTATTTGGAAAATATAATATTGCAGAGAATGTATTTACATCCTGGCTTTAAACGCCTCCGTGGCCCGTGAACAATATTTAACACAAATCAAAAGGACACTCAAATTAAATCATAAGAGGAAAACCTTAAAAATAACCAACCATCACAATCCCCAACGCTAACTTCATCTGAAAGGATCTGGGATTCAATAACTTCTCAGCAAACCTGCTTAAATTGTTTAAAGGCAACATTATTGTAACACGTGGAGCAGAGCGGACGGCGCTCCGCTCAGCACTGAGGCGTTAATAAACACAACATCTGGGCAGTGAGGCGGGTTAAAGATCTCACGTTACCTGATTGTTGGATGCATCAAGTGCACGTCGTTGTTAGGATACTAGCTTTGAGAAGCATTAGTCATCAGGAAGCGTTCAAGTGTCATGAATGCAAAGTGCGAGTTAGAGGAGAATACGTTTCTTTTTGCTACATTAAACCTCAATAAAAACAACCGTCCTGATTAATGCTGCTCCGTAATCACTGCTTTGGTGTTTTGCACGACATTAGAAGTTAGAAGTGATGTTTGTTAGCGTCAGCAGCATTTAAATAACTAGATTTCAGTGTGAAGTAGATCCTTACATTTAAATAAAGTCTTTTAAATGCTGTTAATAACCTGAATGTCTTCTGACCTCAACAAACGTTTGATCCTGATGCGTTACCGTGACAGGTGTCCTGTGACACACAATGATTAATATACCTGCGTCCCTCGTTTCACCGTCTTCAGCCTCCCAGCTGCGCGTGCTCCCAGTTTGAGACTCCAAGTGGGACGAGGAGTGCGATTTTTGTTTCCCTTGCTCTCACACGTGGCGGGGGTTCCTCTCGGCAGCCACTTTGTGTCCCCGGTAGAAAAACATTTGATACACTTAAAACTGTCGGTAATAGTTCGGCATAATAACCCAGGGAAGACCGGTATCAATCGTCGTAATCTCCTCCGTCACTGCCATAATCTGCAACGGGAGAGACGCAGAGGAATCAGAAACGTGTTTCACTTTTATACACGATGTTGAGAATACTGCTGCGGCCATGTGTGTGTTGCACGGACGACTCGTGAGTGTGTGACTTCATGAAGAGCAACGACTAGTGTAATGTGGAAAGTGCAGGAGGAACTCATTCAGCTCTGAGGCTGACCCGACCTGTGACCTCTCCGTGGTGGGGGGGGGGGAGCAGGAGTACAAACAAAGACTCTCCCTAAAGGAATCAATTAAGTAGCTCAGGACCTTTTTATTGCGGCGGTGTCAGGGACCTTCACTTTTAAACACCCAGAAATTCAATCTGAGCGAGGGCTCATTAAAAACAGGAGTCTGAGCCCGAGCAGAGCCGCGACCCGCAGAGGAAGACTCCCGGGAATAAAGTCATTCCAACTATTTCACAGTCCAGACACTCGGAGTCCGACTGAGAAGTGACGAAGCAGTCTGTCACCGTCAACGACATGCACATGTGCAAATCAGGCAAAAGATCTCACTTCAAGCAAGTGAGAAGACTTTCTTTCAATCCAAGAAGTGTGAGTTCTGCTCTGTCGTCTTCCTCAAACACGTCTACTCTCTTTTCATTTGTACCGACGTGTAAGATGTTTGAACATCCATGATTGAAATGTATTTGTTGTGGAAACAGGTTCGTTTTACTCACCTTTTAGACTAAACCACAGACAAGACGACTTCAGAGATGTGGATATTATTGTATTATTATGTATCTTTGGTAAACTGTGTGTGTAGAAACACTTTAGGTTGAAGAGAGCCTTCGAAAATCATTAATATTTAAAGTAAAATATATAAAAACGTATGATCAGAACGGCAGGAATATTGTAAAATGTTAAAAGGGAACATGTAGCAACATCTTTACTGTGTGTGTGTGTGTGTGTGTGTGTGTGTGTGTGTGTGTGTGTGTGTGTGTGTGTGTGTGTGTGTGTGTGTGTAATCTGACCGTTGCTGCCCAACAGGTCCATGGCGCTGACACACGCCTCCTCTTCGTCCTCGTCTTCCTCTTCTCCAGCTGCATCATCGTAGACGACCGGCCCGATCGCCACAACCACTCCGCTGGCGGGGTTTCACGGGCCCACCGGCCAGGGGGGTTGGAGTTGCCAATCCTGGTCAAACAGGAAATATGTTGCATCGTGAGCAGGCGTGAGTGGTCGAGTGTTTTTTAATATTGTCTTGCGTGACACGCGAGTTTCCCCGGGGAAATCTGAGCCCGATGTGATCTCTACGCCCCACTTCCTTTAAAGGGACAACAATAATAAGCGGCGGTGTAGTATAGGGGCGTGTTGGTGTGTCGTGAGCTCAGGGCGGTGGAGATATTCATCTGCTGCAGCGTCGGAAGCCACAACCTTTATTATCTTAAATTCTCTCATGTGGGATTCTACTTGTGCATATCGGTCAGAAATGGACCAGAGCATGGAGGGCCCACCCTTCAGAGTTCATAACAAGCCTGAGAATCAAACAGGGGGGGGGGCGTGACATGGCGCAAGATGTAATTAGAGTTCCCTGTTCTTGCCTTCACCTTCGTGCACCACATCGTCTAGTCGAGCTGTCCAAATGCTCTCGTTCCCCCCCCAGCGGGGCAAACCGCAGGTGATTCAAACCAAGTGGTGACCTGGAGGTCTTTCCAGTTGGCAAGCCTGGGAGACAAAAAGGGAGCCGCCATGAAAAGGAGGAATGTTGGCACCAGTAAGAGGAAAAATAAAAACAAATGGTATAAAAAAGGAACAGAGAGGGACATTTTTCCAGCAGTGGAAACGTCAGAGTGCCGAGTATGAATGTTCCACTTCATGGAGCGGAGTTACACCACAAACGTTCAAAAGACAGAAAATAGTCCCTCACAGGCACAAATATGTCAGGGGTGACTTTAATAAGCTTCTTCTTCTGCTCTTAAAGCAGACCGACTCCCATTATTGCACCTGATGACGACGGTTCAGTTGCGATCTGCTTTAAAACTCTTCTGCCGTCGGACAAAGAAATTCCCAGCGGGAAGGCTTCATCTGACTCGTCCTGAAGAAATCCTCACAACTCGGAGCCGTGGTTTATCTGCGCAGTGATAAACTGTTACAGGAGGTAAACAAAACCTTCGCCGGGAGAACGAGAGGACGAGAGGGCTCGTGATGTGGAGTTTTTTTTATTTCCAAAACTAATAAAATATCTAAAACGGCTTTTTCGTAAATCTACATTTCTGAAGAGGAAGCTATCATCTTCATCTCAGCTTCCCGTGGACTAAAAGGGAAACCTGCATGTTGGCACTTTCCTTTCAGCCAGGCTAAGTATAAAGCGGAGGAGCAGCAGGTGGAGGGGCCACAGTGTGATGAGAGATATTTATGTCTCCTAGCAACAGCCTGTTCCAGTCCCTGCAGGGCCTCTCTGCCTTCTCGCCTCTAATTTGCCTCCTTCCTTCGCCCACTTCTTCTTTATTTCATGTTACTCTCGTATTTTACCCACATCCTTCCTCCTTCTCTCCTTCCTTGGTCGTTTGCACATTGATTCTCGTTTTGGCTGAGACTCTCCCTGCGCTCCTTCACACCTTCTGCACTTCTTATGCTTTTTTCTATCTAAGATTTTGATTTCAGCAACGATTAAATATGGAAATGTAATATCCTAAAAAATGAAAAACCCCCGAGCAGTCCTTTCCCTCGCTGGATCCCTTTAACCTCCGCGGGCTCCTCAGACCAGGAGCCGGACGCCTCATAACTGACGGTGCACAAGGCAGCAAAAACATACAAAAACAAAATAAAAAGAAAAATAAAACAGCATAAAATACGGTGCTCAGATTAATTAGGAGGTGTAGAAACTAACTAACTGGGTCAGGGATGAAGGTGTGTGGTGGCACGAGATAAAGGCATTAATTTCTCTTTACACACACACACACCACACACACACCACACGTGCTGCATGTTGGAAGCAGAGAGTCACACGCTTTAAGGAGAAGGAACGCGGAACGGAAAACAGGAAGCAACCGCTCGCAGGTTCTCGCTGCGAGGCGTCGACATCTGATCGCCTTCAAACATAAGGGACATGAACATGTAACAAGGTTAAACACTTGAATTTTCATGGAGGGGTCTGTAAGGTAAGCGTGGGACTATCCGTCCTCTTCTTCAACGTATTCCTGTGTCCAGGTGGACAACTTTCAATCTGCCGTTAGTAATAATTTAAACTTTGTGTGTTTTAAGACAAAGCGCAGAACATTCAAAAGAGAATGCCAAACGTAAGCATAATTGCACCAAGAGGGTGTGTGTGTGTGTGTGTGTGTGTGTGTGTGTGTGTGTGTGTGTGTGTGCTCAAAGCCTCTCCGCGTGGACCTAACACCCTTTCTATTTCTAAGCCTCCTGAAAATCCCCACGTCTCAAACTGTGCTGTCGGGCTCCCTCTACAGAGATTTAGAGAGAGAAGAAGAAGAAGGGGAGAGGGCAGCGCAGAAAAGCTGGGACACTTTCAAATCGGGCAGAAATCAACTTATTAGTCCGTGTTGTGAGTATAGTTTCCTCCCTGCGTGTTGGGGGAAATGAACAGACTAACGCTGGGTCAGTGGAGAGGCTGAAGGGAATCAGTTGCTGTTAAGCGCCCAGCCGAGCGAGCGACACCCAAAGCACAAACAATCTTTTCAATTTGGCCTGCGACCATTAATAAGAGGAGCGGCCTCTAGCCAATGGCGGCGTTCCAAGGGTAGTTGCAAGTAACAAGCCTTGTTGGAACCGGCCCCTCGGGCAAGGTTTTCTTTCATGGTTGACGGAGCCTGAGCTCCCGAGCCCCTCCATTCAGAGCTGCCAGCAGACTGATGAGAGCGAGGGACAAAGACTGAGAGGAAGGAATGTGACAGAAGGAAATATAAAAAAGGAGAAAGGACGGGAAAGAGAAGGAGAGCAGCAGAGCGAAGCAGTAACGGGAAGAGAAGAGGAGGACATAAGGGAGTGAGAGGAAGAGCGGGATTTTATCAAAGAGAGCGGCAGCAGGAAGGTGGATGGAAGCAGTGATGTGGAGAAGAGAGGAGTCACATCCTTTATTAAGGGCCATCCTTAACGACACACTGAGTCTGCTGCTATCATTGGTGTCACCTCTTTTGACTTCTATATGTTTCTTCTAGGACGTGACCGACGACTCAAATGTCCCCGTGTGGGACCTAATTAAAGGAGTTCGATAAGTTGCTTTTTTGCATTTAGCTATAAAGACGCAGTGGTCATATGAATGATGATGCCTGGCTCTTAACAGCAACCGTCGCTAGTAGTTTACTGCAGCGTTTCATCATGTAATTAACGGTTGTTATCTGTCGAATTGTGAGTTTGTATTAACCAAATAAATGGCCACCTTGATAGGTTAGAAACCAGGTTCCCCCTCCCCCTGATCCCAGACACGAGAATCCTTTTCCCCCATACCCATGAGCACTATTGTAGATGGAGCTGCTGCTATGCGAGTATAAGTAGGCCCCCAGTCCTAGTAGCGTGAGCTGACTCCAAAAACGTTCTGTGTTTGCTGCGGGCCAAATACATTTCAGGATTCTGAATTCATCCCAGACTGACTTATAGCAACTTCGGGTTTCCCCCCAAGACAGATTTCTTTTGTTTAAGTTTGTTATCTCGTCCGCCAGTTCTGATACGAGCTCTCCCCCGTACCGTGGTCCCAGTGCACTACAGCATTCGCGGTGAGCACCGCAAGCTGAACAGGACTTTTCCAAAACATTGGACTTACCTGCTGATTTAGAGTAATTTCTCTCCATCGTCATTTGTCTCCTGTGACCGCCCTGCACCCTGGTACAGGTGATTTCTGGTGCTGCTTGAGAGAGATTATTTGGGTGGATGTCCAATGTTCGGGAATTAGTGTCATTTGTTCCAGTCGTCTTTTTGCATTCTTTTCCTCTCCCCTTTGAAGAATGTACCAGCGTCGGGTGACTGACAGTCGGAGCTCTGAAAAGCGACATAAAACTTAACAAAAGAAATCTGGTTCTTGGGGGAAAACCCGAAGTGGATATAAGTCGAGTCTGGATGAATTCAGAATCCCTGAAATGTATTTTGCCCGCAGCAAAAACAAAACGTTTTGAGCAGCTCACTTTAGACTGGCCTCTTTTCCATAGCAACAACCGCTAAGGCTCATGGGTATTATAGTTCTAGAGCAGGGGGGGGGGGGGGGGGGACCTGTTTCCTATCAAGGGCCATTTTATTTTTTACAACATCCTTCGAGGGCCGTACTAATTATTGAACTCATAACCTCTGCACATTTCTTTAAGACGCATCTCATTCATTTCACTTCTCTTTATGCTAAATGCAAAAAAGCAACTTTTATCAGAACTCCTTTATTAGTCCCACAACGGGGACATTTATCTCGTCACAGCAGAAGAACATATGAAGTAAAAAGTGACACAATGATTCAGCAGACTCGTGTGTCTAAGTTAAGGATGTCACTAATAAAGGATGGACTCCTCTTCTTCTCCTACATCACTGCTTCATCCACTTCCTGCTGCCGCTCTTCTTTGAATCTCCCGCTCTTCCTCATCACTCCCTTATGTCCTCCTCTTCTCTTCCCGTTACTGCTTCGCTCTGCTGCTCTCCTCTCTTTCCCGTCATTCTCCTTTTTTATATTTCCTTCTGCACATTCCTTCCTCTCAGTCTTTGTCTCGCTCTCATCATGTGCTGCTGGCAGCTCTGAATGGAGGGGCTCGGGAGCTCAGGCTCCGTCAACCAGGAAGAAAACATTGCCACGAGGGGCCGGGTCAACAAGGCTTGTTACTTAGCAACTACCCTGGGAACCGCCGCCATTGGCTGAGGCCGCTCCTCTTATGTAATGTCGCAGGGCCAAATTGAAAAGATATGTTTGTGCTTTGGGTGTCGCTCGCTCGCTGGGCGCTTAACAGCAAACTGATTCCCTTCAGCCTCTCCACTGACCCAGCGATTAGTCTGTTCATTTCACCAACACGCAGGGAGGAAACTATCACTTCACAACACGGACTAATAAGTTGATTTCTGCCGATTTGAAAGTGGCCCAGCTGTTCTGCGCTGCCCTCTCCCCTTCTTCTTCTTCTACTCTCTAAATCTCTGTAGGAGGGAGCCCGACAGCACAGTGTGAGACGTGGGGATTTTCAGAGAGGCTTAGAAAAGAGAAAGGGGTGATGAGGTCACCGGAGAGGCTTTGAGCACACACACACACACACACACACACACACACACACGCACACACACACACACACACACACACACACACACACACACACACACACACACACACACACACTCTGGTGCAATTATACTTACGTTTGGCAATAGATGGCCGAGGCGAAACGCAGTGACCTCTTCTGAATGTTCTGCGCTTTGTCTCAAAACACACAAAGTTAGAAGTATTACTAACGAGCAGATTGAAAGTGTCACCTGTGACACAGGAAGACGTTGAAGAAGAGGAGCGGAATAGTCCCACGCTTACCTTACAGAGCCCCTCCAATGAAAATCAAGTGTTTAACCTTGTTAGCATGTTCATGTCCCTTATGTTGAAGGCGATCAGATGTCGACGTCCTCGCAGCGAGAACCCTGCGAGCGGTTGCTTCCTGTAGTTGCGTCGCGTTGCCTTCTCCTTAAAGCGTGTGACTCTCTGCTTCCAACATGCAGCACAGTGTGTGTGTGTGTGTGTGTGTGTAAAGAGAAATGTAATGCTCTTTATCTCGTGCCACACACACACCCTTCATCCTGACCCAGTTAGTTAGTTCTCACCTCCTAATTAATCTGGAGCACCGTATTTATGCTGTTATGTTTTCTTTTTAATTATTGTTTTTGTATGTTTTTGCTGCCTGTGTTCACCGTCAGTTAATGAGGCGTCCGGCTCCTGGGCTGAGGAGCCGCTGAGGTTAAAGGGATCCAGCGAGGGAGAAGGACGGCTCGGGGTTTTCATGTTGGATATTACATTTCCATTATTTAATCGTTGGCTGAAATCAAAATCTTAGGATATAAAAAGCATAAGAAGTGCAGAAAGGTGTGAAGGAGCGAGGGAGAGTCTGCAGCCAAAACGAGAATCAATGTGCAAACGAACAAAGGAAGGAGAGAAGGAGGAAGGATGTGGGTAAAATACGAGAGGAAACATGAAATAAAGAAGAAGGTGGGAGGAAAGGAAGGAGGCAAATTAGAGGCAGAGAAGGCAGAGAGGCCCCTGCAGGGACTGGAACAGGCTGTTGCTGAGGAGAACAGAAATATCTCTCCATCACACTGTGGCCCCTCCACCTGCTGCTCCTCCAGCTTTATAATTAGCCCTGGCTGAAAGGAAAGTGACAACATGCAGGTTTCCTTTTAGTCCACGGGAGAAGCTGAAGATGAAGATGATGAGCTTCCTCTGCAGAAATGTAGATTTATCGAAAAAGTCCGGTTTTAGATATTTTATTAGTTTGGAAATAAAAAAACCTCCACATCACGAGCACTCTCGTCCTCTCGTCCTCCCGGCGAAGGTTTGTTTACCTCCTGTACAGTTTATCACTGCGCAGATATAACCACGGCTCAGAGTTAAGGAGTTCTTCAGGACGAGATCAGATGAAGCTTCTCCGCTGGGAAATATTCTTTGTCCGACGGCAGAAGAGTTTTAAAAGCAGATCGCACTGAACCCGTCGTCATCAGGTGCAATAATGGAGTCGGTGCTGCTGTAAGAGCAGAAGAAGAAGCTGTATTAAAGTCACCCCTGAACATATTTGTGCCTGTGAGGGACTATTTTCTGTCTTTTGAACGTTTGTGGTGTAACTGCCGCTCCATGAAGTGGAACATTCATACTCGCACTCTGACGTTTCCACTGCTGGAAAAATGTCCCCTCTCTGTCCTTTTATTATACCAGTTGTTTATTTTCTCTTACTGGTGCCAACATTTCCTCCTGTTTCAGGGCGGCTCCCTTTTTAGTCTCCCAGCATGCAACTGGAAAGACTCTCCAGGTCACACACTGGTTTGAATCACCTGCGGTTGCCCCGCAGGGGGGGAACGAGAGCATTTGACAGCTCGACTAAGACGATGTGTGCACGAGGTGAAAAGGCAGAACAGGGAACTCTAATTACATTCTTGCGCCAATGATCACGCCCCCCCCCCCCCTGTTTGATTTCTCAGGCTTGTTATGACCTCTGAAGGGTGTGTCCCCTCCAGGCTCTGGTCCATTTCTGACCGATATGCACAAGTAGAATCCCACATGAGATGATATGTAAGATAATAAAGGTTGTGGCTCCGACGCTGCAGCAGATGAGATATCTCCACCTGCCCTGAAGCTCACGACACACCAACACGCCACTATACACTACACCGCCGCTTATTATTGTTGTCCCTTTAAAGGAAGTGGGGCGTATGAGATCACATCGGGCTCAGATTTCCCCGGGGAAACTCTCGTGTCACGCAGAGGAAAATATTAAAAAACACTCGGACCACGCACGCCTGCTCACGATGCAACAATATTTCCTGTTTGCCCAGATTGGCAACTCCAACCCCCTGCCGGTGCCCGTGGGAAACCCCGCCAGCGGAGTGGTGGTGGAGAGCGGGCCGGTCGTCTACGATGATGCAGCTGGAGAAGAGGAAGACGAGGACGAAGAGGAGGCGTGTGTCAGCGCCATGGACCTGTTGGGCAGCAACGGTCAGATTACACACACACACACACACACACACACACACACACACACACACACACACACACACACACACACACACACACACACACACACACAGTAAAGATGTTGCTACATGTTCCCTTTTAACATTTTACAATATTCCTGCCGTTCTGATCATACGTTTTTATATATTTTACTTTAAATATTAATGATTTTCGAAGGCTCTCTTCAACCTAAAGTGTTTCTACACACACAGTTTACCAAAGATACATAATAATACAATAATATCCACATCTCTGAAGTCGTCTTGTCTGTGGTTTAGTCTAAAGGTGAGTAAAACGAACCTGTTTCCACAACAAATACATTTCAATCATGGATGTTCAAACATCTTACACGTCGGTACAAATGAAAAGAGAGTAGACGTGTTTGAGGAAGACGACAGAGCAGAACTCACACTTCTTGGATTGAAAGAAAGTCTTCTCACTTGCTTGAAGTGAGATCTTTTGCCTGATTTGCACATGTGCATGTCGTTGACGGTGACAGACTGCTTCGTCACTTCTCAGTCGGACTCCGAGTGTCTGGACTGTGAAATAGTTGGAATGACTTTATTCCCGGGGAGTCTTCCTCTGCGGGTCGCGGCTCTGCTCGGGCTCAGACTCCTGTTTTTAATGAGCCCTCGCTCAGATTGAATTTCTGGGTGTTTAAAAGTGAAGGTCCCTGACACCGCCGCAATAAAAAGGTCCTGAGCTACTTAATTGATTCCTTTAGGGAGAGTCTTTGTTTGTACTCCTGCTCCCCCCCCCCCACCACGGAGAGGTCACAGGTCGGGTCAGCCTCAGAGCTGAATGAGTTCCTCCTGCACTTTCCACATTACACTAGTCGTTGCTCTTCATGAAGTCACACACTCACGAGTCGTCCGTGCAACACACACATGGCCGCAGCAGTATTCTCAACATCGTGTATAAAAGTGAAACACGTTTCTGATTCCTCTGCGTCTCTCCCGTTGCAGATTATGGCAGTGACGGAGGAGATTACGACGATTGATACCGGTCTTCCCTGGGTTATTATGCCGAACTATTACCGACAGTTTTAAGTGTATCAAATGTTTTTCTACCGGGGACACAAAGTGGCTGCCGAGAGGAACCCCCGCCACGTGTGAGAGCAAGGGAAACAAAAATCGCACTCCTCGTCCCACTTGGAGTCTCAAACTGGGAGCACGCGCAGCTGGGAGGCTGAAGACGGTGAAACGAGGGACGCAGGTATATTAATCATTGTGTGTCACAGGACACCTGTCACGGTAACGCATCAGGATCAAACGTTTGTTGAGGTCAGAAGACATTCAGGTTATTAACAGCATTTAAAAGACTTTATTTAAATGTAAGGATCTACTTCACACTGAAATCTAGTTATTTAAATGCTGCTGACGCTAACAAACATCACTTCTAACTTCTAATGTCGTGCAAAACACCAAAGCAGTGATTACGGAGCAGCATTAATCAGGACGGTTGTTTTTATTGAGGTTTAATGTAGCAAAAAGAAACGTATTCTCCTCTAACTCGCACTTTGCATTCATGACACTTGAACGCTTCCTGATGACTAATGCTTCTCAAAGCTAGTATCCTAACAACGACGTGCACTTGATGCATCCAACAATCAGGTAACGTGAGATCTTTAACCCGCCTCACTGCCCAGATGTTGTGTTTATTAACGCCTCAGTGCTGAGCGGAGCGCCGTCCGCTCTGCTCCACGTGTTACAATAATGTTGCCTTTAAACAATTTAAGCAGGTTTGCTGAGAAGTTATTGAATCCCAGATCCTTTCAGATGAAGTTAGCGTTGGGGATTGTGATGGTTTGGTTATTTTTAAGGTTTTCCTCTTATGATTTAATTTGAGTGTCCTTTTGATTTGTGTTAAATATTGTTCACGGGCCACGGAGGCGTTTAAAGCCAGGATGTAAATACATTCTCTGCAATATTATATTTTCCAAATAAGTGAGGAGAACCCGATCAGAGAAAAGATCTATTTTGTATTTAAGATTTTATGATTTTTGTGTTGGAAAATGAAATGTGAGGCCTTTTCACTGTGTCTCTGTTCACCTCCGCTGCCTGCTGCTACAAGTCGTGATGTTACATCTGCACCTGCTGCTACAGTAAAGAAATCACTCAATGGAAAAGAAATGGCTTCTTTGTTTCTTTTTTGTGTCGCGTCATTATGTGTGAAACCTTCGTGTTGTTGACGTTTACTTCCTGTTTTGCTCCCCCATCAATGGAATTGTCCCAATTCAGTCGATATAGAAATACAAGTACGTTTTTAATATTGAAAGAAATGCGTATTTAAAGCGGCCTTAATCGATGTTTTTGTATCTACAGTAATAAACCTTCAGTTCATTGTTTAGCGTCTGACTCATAACTTAACTCTCGCTGCTCTCATGGCGTCACAGCTGGTGCGGACCGAACCACCGCTCTCTGATCCGCCTCGAAGGGGTGTTCACGGACCGCTTCAAGTGAACTCTGGAGCGGAACATTTCTGGTGTGAACACCTTTCCAACCAGTGACGGGAACGAACCATTCATGAATCTACTGTTTATCAAGCTAGTGCACCTCGCTCCCCGCCGCTAAGAGACCTAACCCTGACGCACCAGCACGCTGTTCGGCTCATTTCCTGTAGTCAGTGTAGCGTGAAAGCATGTGGAGTTAGCAGGCGAGCTAGCTAACTGGCCTGCTGCTAAATGAGTTAGCTTCCTCCACACACACTCAGCGTGGCGTCGTAAAGCACACAGTTTTACTTGTTTCGTGTCGTTTAGTCATCGCTTGGATTTGACCGTCTTGTGCTCGCTCTTCTTTTATCTCACTTCACCCGTTTCTATTAACTTTGCCTTTTTCTTCTTCTTCCTTTTGTTCTTTTGGGGTGAGGTGTGTGTGTGTTCTAAATCCCTTGGGGGGGGGTTCTTTGTGTCTCACGGTGTTGTAATTATGTTTTCATCATCTCCGTGAAGCGATGAACTCGTCGTGAACCGTATTCACGACAGACAACAGCACCGGGGTCTGTCCGTGACTCGACACCATCTTCCATCATCAGCGACGCTTTTGATCAGACGGGAGGCTCCGCTGGTATTTGCCGGATCATTTAACGCCGGCACGGTGTTACAGTTACTGAAGGTATTGTTGTTCCCAGAGGTATTCAGTGTCTCTGGGTGTGAAGAGATCCTACAGAAGGATGAGTAACTCTGCAGTGGGAGGAAATGTGAAACCTGTGGAGGCCCTTACGTCAGACGATGCATGCTGAGCCTCGACACGCGATGACTTCTCTTGTTGAGGCCAATAGTGTTATTGTTTCAGCGGCGGATAATCGACACAATCTGACCTGAACCTCCACAGGGCGGGGGACTTCACCCGAGCATACCTACAAACGACACCCAAAGTCGATTAGAAGCTGCTCTTCAACCGTTTGCACCAGCTGCATGATTTTGGTCTCATTCGAAAGAGAACTCTTATTGTTCTTGTTTAGTGCTCTTAAAGCTTCTGGCTCTGAGTAATAGTGGCCTGAATATACAGAATATTAAGAAAATACATTCCGCCTGAAGTTTATTGTTGAAAAGGATGCCTGAAGATGGTACAGCTGGTAGGTATGGACTGGAAAACACAATATACACATAGCACCAAGTGTTATTAAGTACAACTTCAAATTTCAGATTAAAGGGATAAAAACTTAATTTATTAGACATATTTTTCTAAGCGTAACACCGGGCGTTCACAAGCTGCATTTGGAGATATTATAATATTTATTGATAAAAAGGCCATGAATAACAATTATATACCCAATTATCCCTGCCAGTTGTAATGACACAAAGTAAGGGAAGTATAAACACATTTTTTGTAATATTCTTTTGTATTTTGAATATAATAAATACAATTATTTAAACATAATAACATTGCCTAGACGATCCGTGAGTCACCTGGAGACTGGGCTGCTGCTGGCTCCGTCTGTAAACAAAAGAAGAGGGCTGGCACCTCATTGGCTCTTGATGGCTGTAGAAAACGCATGGAAGCTCCGATTGGCTCCGATGAAGTGTCAATCAAAAGGTCAGAGTTCAGCTTCTGTCTTACAAGCGTCTAAACGGCGCTAAATGCTGGAGATGTCCCGTTTTTACCGTGTATGATCACAAAATATGTCACGCTGTTTTAATGTCATATTGCTAAATAAGCAGGATGTTGTTGAAACATAAAGAAACTTGCATTTAACTTATTGTCTTAAATGAAATGATTCCCCTTTAATAGAATAAAGATAACACATTTAACAAAAGTGTACAAGTTGTTGTTGCTATTGGTGAACAAAAGCTGTAATTAATCAATACTGATGTTGGACAACAGACTTCTGGAAAGTCAAGTCGAGTCAATCGAATATACATTTCATAAAATTACAAGTTTGCCTAAAAGTAGTAGTTGTACCACCCAGAGGACGGTTTCTGCTCCTTCTTACCGTTGATATTGATTATATTAGAATAATACAATAATAAAGCGTTGTGGGAGCTAATTTGAGAGTGTGTATAAGGATGAACTCCAGGTTAAACATTACGTCTCAGTAGATTTAGAAGTTTTTTGAAATAAAGTCTCTTCATACTTCATCCGGATGTTTCAGTGCGAGCAGTGATCCAGTCGGTGGTTTGAAAAGCTCCACATTAAAAACTCCAGGAACAAAGCGGTTTTATATCCGACAGGTTAATTTGATAAACTCTGCAGTATATATCCGTTTAGGAAGAGATCAGATGGGATGAAAGTTTAATGACCCAAGAGGGGAAACATCCAAAGACACATCAAGAGGTTCCATCGTGTGTTTTAATTGCGTCCAAGAATCTTCATCATCTAAAAGGTTACAGCTTCATCTTTTAATGTTCCCTAACCTTTAACTGTCCCCTGTTACGTTCTGGACGTGGAAGAGTCACAAAGTTTAAGGATCTTGTTTCAAAAACGTAGAGAAATAAGAAATCCCAACATCCAATCACCGTGACCGGCTCATTTGAAGAGCGGCTAAATGAGTCCTATTAACAGATTATCGCGGCGTGCAAATGTCACGCGTAAAGCTCGAGCTGTCTCGGGGAGTTATCGTCCCCCTCACACCGACCGACGTCTGAACCCGACTTGAAACTGGCCAACGCTTCGGGGGCTCCTTCTGAACACAGAGATGTGAGAGAACTATTACACTTGGTATGACCCTCCACTAGTGTCCCCTTTTTAGGTTGACTTCCCTCCTAACACGGCCGGGGAAATAATTTCATGCTTTATGATGCTCTGTAATTGTGCTGTCAGGTCAGCTTCTCCGGCTTCCACACGCCCCGTCTCTCCTGTCGCCGAGGGCCGACTGTACCTACCTCCCCCCCCCCCGCCCCACCACACACCTAGAAGTTTTACAGAAACTTAATCTAAGACACCAAACTTTTACAGTAACCTTTACAGTGCAGGCATGGGGAGGAGGAGTCAGCTGCCCTTCCTCCTCCGAGCGAGAGGATCCCCTCCTTTATGCGAGTTGATTAAATGAGTCACAGGGTTTCGAGCCACATTTACTTTTTTTATTTTTTGGCTTCAAGCGTGACTCAAAGGAAAAATGTAAAAAGAGATCCTTCTCCTCTTCCTCCTTCCCTTTAACGCCCCTTCTTCTCCTCCTCTTTCCTGTTTCCGTCACTACAAAGAACAGAGAAAACACCTGAGGACAGAAGACTGCTTCTTCCTCTCCTCTTAACGTTCACCTTTGTCTCACTTTATCCCTCAGCTTCTGACTCTCCTACTTTCCCCTCCGATAAATGATCCTCGCTTCGCTTTCTCTCCGTCTTTATTGCCCTTCATTCAAACATCCCTCCATCTTTTTTCACCCTCCAATAATCTTCCTCTTCCTCCCGTGACATCTCGTCCTTCAACACCTCCTCTTACTTTTCTTTTTTGTCCCATGTTCGTCTGTCCTCTCCTAACATCTCCTCTCATGTCCTTCTCGTCTTTTCTCTCCTTAAATCATTTAACACTACAAACCTTTTCTGTCACATTCTTCCTAATATCTCCGCCTTTCCTCCCTCCATCTCTTTTTCTCCACACCATATTTTATTTCCTCCCCCTCCTCCCTCTGACAGCTGCAGTTTAGCCACTGTGCTAACTTCTCCCTGGAGGCTCTTTGTGTGTGTGCGTGCGTGTGTTTGACTCAAAGGCACCTTTACTACATGAACCCGCCTCCCTCACACACACACACGTAGTCCTATACTTGAGGAGACCCATCATTAACACACTTCTTCCCCTAATCTTCATAACAACACACCTGAACTCAAACTCAAGATGATGTGAGGAGCTACAAACTCACTTTCTCAAAAGTTTCCAAACATGTCTTCTCTTAAGACAAATGTCCTCACGTTCCAAAACTGTCCTGACTTTTCTATTCTTGATTTATAAAACGGTGCCATCCAACACTACTTATTCTCTCTCAGCATTCAAGGCGACCACACAGCGACCTGTATAACTGCTGAATGAATTATGACTTTGATAAGATACCTGCGTAAAGTATCTCCATACCGATACCACGGCAAAAAACTAAAACACCACTAAAAGTAATGTGATAATAGATGGCAGAACATGGAACTTTAATTGTTTTTCTTCGTGTGTGTGTGTGTGTGTGTGTGTGTGTGTGTGTTTGTGTGTGTGTGTGGGGACCATCCAGTCCATCCAGATTCCTAAGTTCCATCCGGACACAGATTTCACTCAGAAACAAACAAAACACCGGAGAGGATGACCTACATCCAGCGTGAGAAAATAAGAATATTAATTGAGCTTAATGGAGGAAGCTAAGAAGACACTGGAAAGATGGCAGTCTTCATCCACAGCCCAGCTAGACAACCAGAGAGCAGCCCTTAAAAAGGCAGAAGATCTCCTGAAGACTGAGCGCCTCTGCAATCAGCAGGAGAGAACAACCATCCAGGAGGAGACCGATTAATCAAGAGCTTCCTGTCTGCCTCAGCTGGATGAAGAGAAAGATAAGAGCAGTCAGCTCACGGTTGCTCTGAAGGAGGCTGAGCAGCAGCTGAAGATCAGACATCTCCAGTGGCTGGAGGAGAAGTCTTCCCTCCTTCAGGCTTTAGACTTTCTAAAGCCTGAAGCACTTTCTGTGGCCTGAAAGAAGGAATTCATCCTGCAGCCACTCCTGCTCCTTCTCCTGTAGATTCTGCTTTAGGAATTATTCTTATTATTCACGCAGGAGGAACGACTAGGGAGGAGGACGCACGCAGAAGGAACGACGAGGGAGGAGGACGCACGCAGAAGGAACGACGAGGGAGGAGGACGCACGCAGAAGGAACGACGAGGGAGGAGGACGAACGCAGAAGGAACGACGAGGGAGGAGGACGCACGCAGAAGGAACGACGAGGGAGGAGGACGCACGCAGAAGGAACGACGAGGGAGGACGACGCACGCAGAAGGAACGACGAGGGAGGAAGACGCACGCAGAAGGAACGACGAGGGAGGAAGACGCACGCAGAAGGAACGACGAGGGAGGAAGACGCACGCAGAAGGAACGACGAGGGAGGAAGACGCACGCAGAAGGAACGACGAGGGAGGAAGACGCACGCAGAAGGAACGACGAGGGAGGACGAACGCACGCAGAAGGAACGACGAGGGAGCAGGACACACACAGATATATATATATCTATATATATATATACATAGTATTTAAGGAAGAAGGAACGACAAGGGAGGAGAAACCCCTAAGATATACTGTGTGTATATGTATGTATATGTATGTATATATATATATATATATATATGTGTATGTATGTATGTATGTATGTATGTATATATATATATATATATATATATATATATATATATATATATATATATATATATATATATATACTTTATGTGCTGTAGTCAGGGGATTTACATTTGTTGACAATGAGAGGAAGAAGTTAAGTTCCATGTTAAGTTAATACAGTTTGAATTAAAAATCTAGTTGAAGCTCGCACCGCTGCCCTTCGTTCTACATGTTCTCCGGTTCTTGTGTTTGGGTCCTGAACAAGGCTTCAGTGATTGCGGTGTCTTCCTCCGGCTCCATGGTAACTGTGATGGAAGTGTGTGTACAGGAAATAAGGATGCAACAATACACGGAGACACAAGATCACTGCGATGTTATACTTCATCACAACTGCTATCATGTTGTTGATTCCTGGCTACATTGAAGAAAATGTAATGCTTCTGAGATTATCAACGCAGCAATTTAAATCATTACACAAACGCACAATAATCCACACACACACACACACACACACACACACACACACACATAAGGACTTGTTAAGGGTTAGCGGGAACCCTGGAATATGAGTTTGTGTCGTACCCGTGAGCTACTTCCTCACTTTTTCAAAATCTTTCTTGCTCTTTAAACAATTTTGTTTCCTGTAAATTGAGTTTATTTATATTTAATTAAATCACTTTTTTTTTATGTCCTCACTTTTCTGAATGGTCTGCACTTCCAAAAACGTCCTTGCTTTCTAAAAATGTCCGCACTCTCAAGGTCTAAAACTGAAAGTGGTCCTCACAAAGACAGAAACACACACACACACACACTTTTCCCAGGCCCGGACCCGGCTGCCTCGCTTCTTGCCAGAGCCATTTTCCTAATAATCCCACCCGCCTGCCCTCCATCTCTCCTCCCCCTCTTCCTTCTCCGCACTGCGTTTTCCTGCATCAGCATATCAAACTCACCCCGCCCCGCTCCGCATCCCTCCCCAAACACCACAGCCTCCCTCCCGGTTGTCTTCCTCACCCCAATTATTTCCCGGGACCTTAGCTTAGAGGGATTCTTTCACCCCCCACGCTCTATTTTGTAGTCACTTACTTTCCCTTCACTCGTCCATTGTGTAATAAATACCTGGAGGTAGTGATGTTGCCCTCAGTGCCTGTTCTCTGTGCCGTCATCAGGATAAATGCTCCCGACAGGTAGATTATTGTGGGGGGGGGGAGCTTCTGAAGGACAGAACAGCCATCAAGTTTAAAAGTGGAAGTCTCTTCTTCCTGCATCCTGACACATTCCCTGTTTGTCTCTTTTGAATTGAACTTTTTGAAATGGTCTGCTCTTGAAATCCTGCTGTTGGCCGATCGCAGAGCGAAGCTGTTGTCATGAAGCTATCCGTATGTTCATTTGGTTTATTTGGCTCGTACCTACTGTCCGCGTTTGCTAATCCTGCAATCTGCACGGCTGCACACGGAGTCCTCGCAAACACGCGCATGCTGTAAGTACATGTTGGTTCTAATAAAGCTAGAATGGATCAACTGTAGATGGGGAGTTCTTCAGCGTTACAACAACATGACACAGATTCTGAAAGCTGTTAGAGTGTACTCAAACAGCCCAGATGTTTCTGCACTGAGCAGCAGTGGGTTCCTGCAGCTCAGAGCGCTTTGGTAACTTTGTGTGACAACATGTCAGCTTGGTTGTGTCGGAGCGAGAGAATAGGCCACCACCGCCACAGTGCTTACATAAAATAGACACCTAATGTGGAACTGGCTCTGGCCGCTGCAGACAACGTTTGCATCTTCTCAGAAATGTAGCCACCGCGTGACACTGAGACCCTCTTCTGCTCACAGAGGAAGTGCAGAACCAAATCACTCTGAACGCCGTAGAAAATGAAGAAATTAGTCTCGGCTGAGGAGACGTCCGGCCTCTTGGCTCCACAGCCGAGCTGAATCTCCCGCCGCGGCGCGCCGAGCTCCTGTCGTCCCCCGGCTCACGAACATAAATCCTGGATGTTATTTGGCTCAGTCAACACGCGGAGGAGGAGGAGCGGGAAGCTCCAAATTGTTTCTCTGCGGCCACAGATGAGTTTGGTGCTCAGTCTTGATGTATGGTCCCATCTCTGTAATTGAATTCATTAAGGAATAACTGAACCGCCATGTGTGGAGACAACTCCCATGACAGCCCACACACACACACACACACACACACCTGACACATGGACACATTTGCATGTACAGATGCAAAAGTGATAATCTGTCCCACAGCCTGGCTCACACACATACACGCACACGCACACACACACACACATGGACTAACACATGTATGTGCATGACTCAAACACAATGTCTAACCAGTATAAACAAAATGTGAAATTGTGAGTCAGCCCAGATGAACACCGCAGGCAGCAAAGTCGATGACACCTGGGATCTGATTCGTGCACGCAGTCGACATTGATTTGATGATTTCCAGGACGTCTAGACATCTCGTTAAAACGGGACTAGATTGTGTTGGAAAGTAAAATCCTTTTAAGACGTCGAAGTTACACATAACTGGTGTTTCAGCAGACTATCGATGTGGAGCAGGTCCCAAATACAAGTTGGAATATAGTCATTAAAATGCTGTTTACACGATGTTAGCTTTAACCTTACACACACGTGTTAACCCTAACCCTTCACTAACGTTAAAGGCCGCTGTCGTTCTGTATTTCAAAATGTATTTTCAAATTGTTATCCTGCTAATCACTTTATGTATCTGTAATCTGATTACGTCTGTTTTTGTAAAGGACCGCAGCCTTTTATCGTATCCTCATCACGTAACGCCGTTCCATCACAAATCACAAGTAATAATAAACCGCTAAACAAACAGGACGGGACTTTTTAAAGCTTCGTCTCCATCAGAGTTTAGTTGGCAGCTTTTACACCAAATCCCCCAGCATGCATTTGCACAGGTTGAGTGTGAAAGACACATTTCAATAACATTATAATAATTTATAATAAGGTGTAAATAATCCGACTCTCCAAGCTGTAGGGACACTGTGGGGAAGAAGACTGTGTGTGTGCGTGTGCGTGTGCGTGTGTGGTGTGTGTGTGGTTAGCTGCCGTAACTCTTTGTAGCACATCTTTTCTCATTTTATTTCTTCACATCCTTCTTTTTCCTCGTCTTTCTTCTTCTGTTGTTTTTGCAACATGGCAGACAGTCGGAGTGCTTTGGGATCCACACAGATCTGATCAGAGACTGTGTGTGTGTTACCTGGAGACGCAGATATGATATGTGTTGTGTTACCTGGAGACGCAGATATGATATGTGTTGTGTTACCTGGAGACGCAGATATGATATGTGTGTCCCCCCCCGCTTGTGTTACCTGGTAGACGCAGATATGATATGTGTTGTGTTTACCTGGAGACGCAGATATGATATGTGTTGTGTTACCTGGAGACGCAGATAGATAGTGTTGTGTTACCTGGAGACGCAGATATGATATGTGTTGTGTTACCTGGAGACGCAGATATGATATGTGTTGTGTTACCTGGAGACGCAGATATGATATGTGTTGTGTTACCTGGAGACGCAGATATCATATGTGTTGTGTTACCTGGAGATGCAGATATGATATGTGTTGTGTTACCTGGAGACGCAGATATGATATGTGTTGTGTTACCTGGAGACGCAGATATGATATGTGTTGTGTTACCTGGAGACGCAGATATGATATGTGTTGTGTTACCTGGAGATGCAGATATGAGATGTGTTGTGTTACCTGGAGACGCAGATATGATATGTGTTGTGTTACCTGGAGACGCAGATATGATATGTGTTGTGTTACCTGGAGATGCAGATATGATATGTGTTGTGTTTACCTGGAGACGCAGATATGATATGTGTTGTGTTACCTGGAGACACAGATATGATATGTGTGTGTTACCTGGAGACGCAGATATGATATGTGTTGTGTTACCTGGAGACGCAGATATGATATGTGTTGTGTTACCTGGAGATGCAGATATGATGTGTGTTGTGTTACCTGGAGACGCAGATATGATGTGTGTTGTGTTACCTGGAGAGGCAGATATGATATGTGTTGTGTTACCTGGAGATGCAGATATGATATGTGTTGTGTTACCTGGAGACGCAGATATGATGTGTGTT
This sequence comes from Cottoperca gobio, assembly GCF_900634415.1. Classification (NCBI taxonomy): domain Eukaryota; kingdom Metazoa; phylum Chordata; class Actinopteri; order Perciformes; family Bovichtidae; genus Cottoperca; species Cottoperca gobio. Next base: position 5,741 of record NW_021166914.1, on the reverse strand, counting down.
GTGTTACCTGGAGACGCAGATATGATGTGTGTTGTGGTTACCTGGAGACGCAGATATGATGTGTGTTTGTGTTACCTGGAGACGCAGATATGATGTGTGTTGTGTTACCTGAGACGCAGATGATATGTTGGTACGGAGACGCAGATATGATGTGTGTTTGTGTTACCTGGAGACGCAGATATGATGTTTGGTATGGAGCACATGTGTTGTAGTACTGAACGCAGATTGTGTGTGTTGGTTACCTGGAGACGCAGATATGATTGTGTTGTGTTACTGGAGACGCAGATATGATATGTGTTGTGTTACCTGGAGACGCAGATTGATATGTGTTGTGTTACCTGGGACCGATATGTATGTGTGTGTTTACCTGGAACGCGATATGAATGTGTTGTGTTACTGGAGACGCAGATATGATATGTGTGTGTTTACCTGGACGCAGATATGATATGTGTTGTGTTACCTGGAGACGCAGATATGATATGTGTTTGTGTTACCTGGAGACGCAGATATGATATGTGTTGTGTTACCTGGAGAGCAGATTGATATGTGTTGTGTTACCTGGAGACGCAGATATGATGATGTGTTGTGTTACCTGGAGACGCAGATATATAGTGTTGTGTTACCTGGAGACCAGATATGATATGTGTTGTGTTACCTGGAGACGCAGGATATGATATGTGTTGTGTTACCTGGAGACGCAGATATATATGTGTTGTGTTCCTGGAGATGCAGATATGATATGTGTTGTGTTACCTGGAGACGCAGATATGATATGTTTGTGTTACCTGGAGACGCAGATATGATATGTGTTGTGTTACCTGGAGACGCAGATATGATATGTGTTGTGTTACCTGGGAGATGCAGATATGATATGTGTGTGTTACCTGGAGACGCAGATGATATGTGTTGTGTTACCTGGAGACGAGATATGATATGTGTTGTGTTACCTGGAGATGCAGATATGAATGTGTTGGGTTACCTGGAGACGCAGATGATATGTGTTGTGTTACCTGGAGACGCAGATATGATATGGTTGTGTTACCTGGAAGAGATTGATATGTGTGGTGTTACCTGGAGACGCAGATAGATATGTGTTGTGTTACCTGGAGATGCAGATATGATAGTTGTGTGTTGTGTTACCTGGAGACGCAGATATGATGGTGTTGTGTTACCTGGAGACGCAGATATGATGTGTTGTGTTACCTGGAGATGCAGATATGATATGTGTTGTGTTTACCTGGAGACGCAGTATGTGGTGTTGTGTTACTGGAGACGCAGATATGATGTGTGTTGTGTTACCTGGAGACGCAGATATGATGTGTGTTGTGTTACCTGGAGACGCGATATGATATGTGTGTTGTGTTACCTGGAGACGCAGATAGATATGTGTTTGTTACCTGGAGACGCAGATATGATGTGTGTTGTGTTACCTGGAGACGCAGATATGATGGGTGTTTGTGTTACCTGGAGACGCAGATAGATATGTGTGTTGTGTTACTGGAGACGCAGTAGTATGATGTGTGTTGTGTTACCTGGAGACGCAGATATGATGTGTGTGTGTTACCTGGAGACGCAGATATGATGTGTGTTGTGTTACCTGGAGACGCAGATATGATATGTGTTGTTTACCTGGAGACGCAGATATGATGTGTGTTGTGTTACCTGGAGACGCAGATATGATGTGGTTGTGTTACCTGGAGACGCAGATATGATATGTGTTGTGTTACTGGAGACGCAGATATGATATGTGTTGTGTTACCTGAGACGCAGATATGATATGTGTTGTGTTACCTGGAGACGCAGAATGATGTGTGTTGTGTTACCTGGAGACGCGATAGATATGTTGTGTACTGGGACGCGCTATGATATGTGTTGTGTTACCTGGAGACGCAGAATGATATGTGTTGTGTTACCTGGAGACGCAGATATGATGTGTGTTGTGTTACCTGGAGAACGCAGATATGAGTGTGTTGTGTGTACCTGGAGACGCAGATATGATATGGTTGTGTTTACCTGGAGACGCAGATATGATATGTGTTGTGTTACCTGGAGACGCAGATATGATATGTGTTGTGTTACCTGGAGACGCAGATATGATGTGTGTTGTGTTACCTGAGAGACGCAGATATGATGTGTGTTGTGTTAACCTGGAGACGCAGATATGATGTGTGTTTGTGTACCTGGAGACGCAGATATGATATGTGTTGTGTTACCTGGACGCAAGATGATATGTGTTGGTTACTGGAGATGAGATATGATGGTGTTGTGTTACCTGGAGACGCAGATATGATGTGTGTTGTGTACCTGGAGAGCAGATATGATATGTGTTGTGTTACTGAACGCAGATAAGGTTGGTGACTGGCGAATGATGTGTGTTGTGTTACTGAGACTTTGTTCTGGAGAGCCAGATATGTGATGTGTTGTGTTACCTGAGACGCAGATCAGATATGATGTGTTTGTGTTGTGACCTGGAGATCGCAGATATGATGTGTGTTGTGGACCTGGAGACGCAGTATGATGTGTGTTGTGTTACCTGGAGATGCGAAGATGTGTTGTGTGTTACTGGCGCGCAGATAGATGTGTGTTGTTACTGGAGAGCAGATGATAGTGTTGTGTACTGGAGACGCAGATATGATATGGGTTGTGTTACCTGAGACGCAGATATGATGTGTGGTGAAACCCACCATTAAAGAACCTGGATGTTCTCTGGATGTGATAATCTGCCTGAGTGTAAATGCATTCAGAACGTGATTCAGGAAGACACAGGACGTTGGCAGCGGGACGGTGAAAACATATGACAGGCAGCAGAGCAGATTATGGAAACCCTGGGGGGGAAAACACAGTGTGTGTGTGTGTGGGGGTGGGGGGATGGGGTGTTGTGAGCCCGTGGTGTTGCTTTGAGCAGGTGTGTGCCTGAGTCTGGTACAGTGGGTGCCCTTTTCCCTCTTTTGTGGTGTCTCATAAGAGGTTTAGGTGTGTGTGTGTGTATATGTGTGTGGGAGTGTGTGTGTGTGAGCCTGCGCCCCCCCCCCCTCTGTTGTTTTGTTCAGTGCAGCCCTGTAATTACCTTCAGTCAGAGATGCTTCTGTAACACAGGTGGGAGACACAGAATTTAATACAGGGTAGGAGCTGTGCTGCAGCCCACATGTGTGTGTGTGTGTGGGTTGTGTGTGTGTGTAATTCTTGGTGGTGTTTTTAGTGTAGAATGAGTGTTGAAGGGTTGTTTTTTACAAAAGTGTATGCTTAAGTTTAAAAATATTTTTTTGCGTCTTTACAGTCTGTGTCTCCGGGTTTGACAGATGAAGTGTGTGTGTGTGTGTGTGTGTGAGAGAGAGAGAGAGAGAGAGAGAAGACAATGATGGGGGGTGGGTGAGCGAGCCTGAGTGAGATTTAAAGAGACAGAAGGAGGGAGAGAGGGTATGACTGCAGCAGGTTGAACACCTGGCGAGCATGATATGAGCAACATGATGGAATAAAAAGAGGGGGATGCCGATAGAATACTCTATCCTCCCTCTCTTATCCTCCTTATCTTCTCTCCTATCCTCTCTATCTAAGCGAAAAGAGGCGCAGCAGCGAGAGGTCCGAGCAGCTTGGAGCAGACGAGAGCACTCGGGAGCGGAGAGGAGAAAGAGAAGAGAAGAGAGAAAGGCGCGTCGCGGAGCACATAAGCAGCTCATAGGCCGCTCACTTTGCGCCTCCTCTCTAATGCTCTCAGGCTCCCTCATCTGATCTCGAATCATTAATCTCGCGCATTCTCACTACCCTATCCTCCTATCTCGCTTCTCCCTCCCCCCTCCTCTCCTTCAGACCAGCAGCTGTGAGTGTCAGTCATTCAGAGATCTAAAGGACTATGGTGTGCTCATCATCCTTGTTCTAAAAGGACTCAAAGTTTGAGCTGGAAGTTGATCTCTATCAGCTTTGATGGAGCTTTTTCAAGAGATTTGTTCTCACAAAGATTTTGGACGTGTTGTAGCTGTTCCAGCAGAGTCAACATCAAACAGCACCTGCTTCAGGTGCTTTGGACTGGATTCGTAACCTGACGCCAGATGCTGATGATTGTAAGGGATACGCTGTGTTGCAATTGTTGAGTGTGTTGCATGAGACGAACCCTCCGCATTAAATAAACGAGGCCTAACTGGCTCACACATGGGAGCGAGTTATCAGTAGCCTGTGTCAGTGTGTTGAAGCCTCTTCTAGTGAACTCCAGATTAAAAAATGAGAAGTGTACTGTTATTAGAGGAAGCTGAAGTTTTTAATGTTACCACACGCTGCGGCAAGGCTTTTCGCTAAAAGTGAAGCCGAGCCACAGCACTGCCTCTAAAACTCAGAGACGTGCAAGCACAAACTCAGCTGGTGGAGAGCTTCAGAAAGACACCACAGCCTCGGACAAGAAAACACCGGGTTTAGATCCAAAAAGGTAAAAGATTGGTATTGTGGAGCTCTGCGCGGCCGAAGTCCCCCAGTATGTAAGTTCCCTCACACGTGGCTCTTTCCACTGGCACACAGTGAAATAAAAGGATGTGTGAATGATGCTTATTTAAATCAGCCAAATCTTTCTTGATTTTTTTGAAAATCTGCTAAAATTTAGGGTGGGCTTTGTGGTTGATTTGTACTTTAAAGCCCTCAGTGCACCTCAAACTAAGTGCTTGTCGGGACACCCGAACAGCGTTTTCCAGCAGCATCAAGCGAATTGCCGACGAGTCTTCAAAAAACAGCACGTGGTCTCTCTGATATTCAGAAGAGGCTTTTTTTGTCACGCTTTTAGTCGAACTGTCCTGGACGATGTGTCGTTCTCTATTCCTTCACGCTGAGACTGTTTGCTTGGCGCCTTCCTTACAGACGTGAAACTGGCAAACTCGGCGCTGTTTCACAAAAACAATTCGCAAACTGTGTGGACGAGCCGACCGGACTTCCTGTTTGCTCCCACACAATCATTTTGTCTTAACGGGCTATAGACTTTCCAAATGTTAGTGGAGCAAAGTCGACAATAAAAAAAGGTCGTTGAAAATAATTCACCGTTTCACAGCTGCTTGATTTCCAATGATTGTGTTGGGGGGGGGGGGCAGGGGCATTACGGGGGGGGCATTAATCACCAACACAGCTCTGACGGGTGCTACCAACATCTCCACAGCACGGGATGTCGAGCTGATTCAATGTAAAGCTTCAAGTGTCTTGCTTCTTTCCTCAGTGCACATATATTTTAATAGATATATATATATATATATATATATATAATATATATTATATTATCTCGTGTTCCTCAGAGACCAAAAGCTCCGTGGGCCACGACCGATAAACATGAGCTCCAATGTTCATTTGACCAAATGCGCTGAACGCCAGAAGTTCCAACTGAGAAAAGAAGATGATTGAACTTTTAAAATTCAGTGGTCGGTTTTCTACTGTTACTGATTACCTTTTCATCACGCCGTGAACTGTAACTCTGTCATTTGGAACAAAAATTCATATTTTTTCACGACAGCGACTTTGTTTTACCTCTCAGAGCCGTCTCTGAGCTCATGGTTGAGCTTTCAGTCACCCAGCCTGTTCCCTTGATTGCAAACACATTGGCCTGGAAACGTGCCAGACATCGCGTCCCATTTTTCTCCAATGGTCAGTGGCCTACAGTTCAGGGAGGAAATTCAGTGGCATATGAACAGACACAATCAGCCACAAGCCCGGTGCTGAAATCCAATAAATTACATTTTTTCTACTTCACAGAGACAATGGGAACTAGACAAGTT